>NC_069504.1:36422161-36539661 GCF_027579735.1 Bombina bombina | reverse complement strand
CTATTATCTAATCTATCTATTATTTGTTTCCTTCTCTTGGTATCATTTGTTGAAGGAGCAGCAGTGCACCACTGGTGTCTAACTGAACTCATGAGTAGCTATAATGTCTGATATTTTATGGTGGAGGAGTTAGGCAGCTTAAGAAAACACAAAAAGAAGTGGATACCTGATAATTGCCTCCCAGTAACAGTTGTACACATGGGGTAAACATGTTTTAGGCTATCCTGCGTACATATATCTTTTATTATAGGCAAAATAAAAAACACTCTATATGAATTTTCAAAGTGTGTGTGTGTATGTGTAAGGGTGTATGTGTGAGTGTATGTGAGTGTTGGTCTATTTGTGTCTATTTGCGTGTGTGAGTGTATGTATGTATGTGGTTGTGTGTGTATGTGTGACTGTATATGTGTGTATATATCTATATATACAAGAGTGGAAAAATATCACTATGGTTTACTAGTAAGGGGTTAAAAGCTACTAGCCCAAAGGAAAAATTTGGTAGTCCACTCAATTTTAAAGATATGAAAAAGTAAAGTCTCTAAGTTGGCCGGGACCACTGTAAATGTCAAGCCCTGTGAGTTTGCATGCATGTGTGTGTGTGGGAGTCTATTTGTGTGTGTGTGATTGTATGTGTGGATCTATTTTTGTGTGTGAGTGTATGTATGTGTATGCGTGTGTATGAGTATGTGTGTGAGAGTATGTTTGTGTGTTTGTATATGAGTATATGTGCATGTTTATGAGTTTATGTGTGAGAGTATGTTTGTTGGTGTGTATGATTTTGTTTGTATGAGTATGTGTGCGTGTGTATGTTTGTGTGTGTATGTTTGTGTGTGTGAGTACGTTTGTGTGTGTATGAGTTTGTGTGTGTGTGATAGTTTGTGTGTGAGACTGAGTATGTTTGTGTGTGTATGAGTTTGTGTGAGTATGCTTGCGTGTGTGAGTTTGTGTGTGTGTATGAGTATTGTGTGTGAGAGTTTGTGTGTGTATGAGTATGTGTGTGTGAATGTGTGAGTATGTTTGTGTGTGTATGAGTTTGTGTGTGTGTTAGTTTGTGTGTGTGAGTATGTTTGTGTGTATGAGTATTTGTGTATGAGTTTGTGTGTGTGTGAGAATTGGTGTATGAGTATGTTTGCATGTGTGAGAGTTTGTGTGTGTGTATGAGTATGTGTGAGAGTTTGTGTATGAGTATGTTTGCGTGTGTGAGAGTTTGTGTGTATGTGAGTATGTTTGTGTGTGTATGAGTATGTGTGTGAGAGTTTGTGTGTGTGTATGTTTGTGTGTGTATGAGTATGAGTGTGTATAAGTATGTTTGTGTGTGTGCGTATGATTGTGTATAAGTATGTTTGTGTGTGTGTATGAGTTTGTGTGTGTGTGCGTATGAGTGTGTATAAGTATGTTTGTGTGTATGAGATTGTGTGTGTGTGTATGTTTGTGTGTGTGCGTATGAGTGTGTATAAGTATGTTTGTGTGTGTGTACGAGTTTGTGTGTGTGTGCGTATGAGTGCGTATAAGTATGTTTGTGTGTGTGTATGAGTTTGTGTGTGTATGAGTGTGTATAAGTATGTTTGTGTGTGTGTGTATATACAGTATGTAGGGTTTTTTTTTTTTCTAACTTCCATTCCCAGGATAACACCAGGCTGATTTTTATTGCAGTTAGTGTCACTTTGTAGGTTCGTTCCCTGCACTTATATGGTAATAATAATTAGATGCTAACCCCTGGGGGGAGGGGGTCTTTTGTATAAGGGGGCAATAGCTTCCTGTATTCCCAGATACAAAACACTTTGAAGGCTGGTCTGGGTTATGGCATTGTGGGCTGGTACAATGTGATTAACCTGGTGACAGTGTGATAACCAAACCTTACTAAAGAGAGGTTTTTATTTAAATATCATTTTATGCTGAAAGCAAAATAATTAATCCTATGTCTATTCCTTTAGCACATGGTTATACCAACAATAAAGTCATTTTGTTCCTTGTTGTGTATGAATTCAAACAGTTTTTTGTTTTGTTTGTATAATGGATGCGCTGAGAATAGAATGCTCGTAGAGTGCTGTCACTTTCTACCACTAGAACTGGTGGAATTTTACTTATTAGCCAGTGAGATTCGATCCTACCAGCACCAACATTCACTTTTTGTCAGTTTCAAAATTAAAACAAACAGCTTTAAAGTGAAACTGACCCTTATTTTTTTTTTCTTAAAGCGTATTAGCTAATGCACTTATTAATGCTTATCTGTCCAGAAAAAAGGGTCCAAACCAGCAGAAAAATGTTTAATTCAGTCTACCATGGGTCCTCTGTTACGCACACCTGTTAGTGTCATCTTATATTGGCTTCCTGGGTGGTACAGCCAATCACATTGTGAGAAAGGAGCGCAGGCTTCTGGGTCCTATTCTTTAGCTGCTTTTCTGATATAACATACTATAACACTTGTTTCCCATTAATGATTTTAGTGATTTATAGGCATGTGCAGTAACGGACCTACTCAACAGAGGGCCCCGGGCCCCCACTGCACCTGCTGCCCCAATGGTAGTTCCGCCCCTGGGCATGTGCATTTGTGCTTATCATATAACAATGATTTCTTTATGTGAAAATCTGTGCGTGTTGCACATTCATAAGCAAAAAATCCGGCTCCAAAAAGAGCTGTATGCTGCTGCCCAAACAAAAAACACAGCATGCACAATTGATTTGTTATACTAGCCGTAGAGTATTAAATGTATGGGATATTGTTTGTTTAGGTTTATTAATGTATATGAAATTGTTGGTTGTACTCATTGAAATCACTACCCATTGTTATCAAGAATACACCTGTTAAAATGGGCTGACCCTGCAAGAGGAGCAGATCTAGTTATCTTATCTCTGTGTATGCTATTGCAAGGGTGGTTCTAATGTGCAAAATCAGATTTTTCATTTAAATAATGGAAAGTGAAAATGAAATGTTCACGATTCAGATAGAGCATATCATTTTAAATGAAATGCTACTGTCAAATTTACTTTTTTTTCTTGGTTTCCTTTGTTGATACTTGCTGAATGTTTTATTCTAGCTCCCAGTAATGCATTGCTGCTCTGGAGCTGACTTTAATTATGTGTTTAACTGAATTGCAGAGCATTTTATTGTTGCACTATTGCTTGCGTATAATATATTAGTGCATTTCCTTCTTACACTTTTGTATACGAATCTCATGCAGCTGGAATAACAATTCACTGGGACCTGAAAAATGCAGCTCTTTTACCTTTTTCATGTAGAAAATATGTTTAACATAATAAAATAGTGCTCTTTAATATACGTTGTCTGCATGAAACACAATATGCAGATTTTATAAACTAGTAAATGTGCGTCTGTCTCATTACCCCGGGGCCACACACATGCAGCAGATAGAGGGGAGGGAGCGACTGCCCAGCATGTGTGTGCACATCACGCATAATTAGTTTTTCATTTAGACCCAGGTGACTAAATACCACCCAGCTGTGCTGCTCTATATAGGGGCAGTGCCTCAGTACAGGGAAAACACCCCTGCCCCCAGCCTCATATCTGCCCAGCTTTTGCAGAGCCGTTTAATAGTGAAATCTATGCTTGGCACTGATTTGATGTTATCCCAATTCACTTCCTGTTCTTTCGCTTGTTTTCTCTATTCTAACATATTACGTAGCCAGAAGAGAGTGTGTAATTAGAATCAAGCACAGACGACACTAACCTTAGCAAGTAGATCTAATCTGGCATTTGTATACTACAAATTGTTCACAGCATTAAAGGGACATAAATGAATCAGATAGAGTATACAATATTAAACAACTTCCCAATTTACGTCTATTATCAGATTTTCTTTCTTTTTTGTTATCCTTTGTTGAAAAGCAGGGAGGTAAATCTAGGAGTGTGCATGAGTGTGCAGCACTATATGAAAGCAGTTTTGCAACAATGTTATACATTAGCAACAGCACTATTTCCTGACATGTAGTGTCCAAGACATGTGCATGCTACCTATCTAGATATCTCTTCAACAAAGAATAAATTAAGAATGAAGCAAGTTTTATAATAGAAATGAATTTTAAACTTTAAAAATTGTATTTCTTAATCTGAATCATGAAAGAAAAAAAATTGGGTTTCGTGTCCCTTTAAATGGTTATTGAAGTAGTTCATTTAAAGTCATTTTTTACTCTCTATATCACCCCTCTGTCTCTCTCTCTCTCTCTCTCTCTCTCTCTCTCTCTCTCTCCCTCTCTCTCCCATCTCTCTCTCTCTATCTCCCCCCTCTGTCTCTCTCTCTCCCATCTCTCTCTCTCTCTCTCTCTCTCTCTCTCTCTCTCTCTCTCCCCTCTCTCTCTATCTCCCCCCTCTATCTTTCTCTCTCCCCTCTCTCTCTCCCCCCCTCTTTCTCTTCCCTCTCTCTCTCTCCATCCACATCTCCCCTCTTTCTCTCTCCCCTCTCTCTCTCTCCCCCACTCTCTCTCTCCTCTCTCTCTCCTCTCTCTCTCTCTCTCTCTCTCTCTCTCTCTCTCTCTCCCCCTCTGTCTCTCTCTCTCTCCCCCTCTCTCTCCCCCCCCCCCCTCTCTCTCTCTCTCTCTCTCCCCCCTCTCTCTCTCCCCTCTCTCCCTCCCCTCTCTCTCCCCCCTCTCTCTCTCCCTCCCCCCTCTCTCTTTCTCTCCCTTCTCTCTCTCTCCACATCTCCCCTCTCTCTCTCTCTCTCTCTCTCTCTCTCTCTCTCTCTCCCCTCTCTCTCTCCCCCCTCTCTCTCTCTCTCCTCTCTCTCCTCTCTCTTCTCTCTCTCTCTCTTCCCCCCCTCTCTCTTTCTCTCTCCCCTCTCTCTCTCCCCTCTTTCTCTCCCCTCTCTCTCTCCATATCTCCCCTCTTTCTCTCTCCCCCCACTCTCTCTCCCCCCCTCTCTCTCCCCCTTCCTCTCTTCCCCCCTCTCTCTCCCCCCTCTCTCTTTCTCCCCTCTTGATCTCTCTCTCCTCTCTCTCCCCTCTTTTGAGCTGTTTGAGCTCTCTCCACGGCCTTTCATGGCCCTGCCCCTTCGCGCACCTTCATGCTAGACTCCGCCCCCTGCACAGACCTTCACGCTAGGCTCCGCCCCCTTCACGGGCCTACACGCTAGGCCACGCTCCCGCACACGCATGGCCACGCCCACTTCTGCTCACGGCAGTCGGCAGATAAGGTAGGGATTTAAGGCCAGGTGTGTTTGTCCTTGTGCTGTCTCTACTGCGCATGACAGCTTCGGACAAACACACTTGGCCTTTTATGCTATAGGATCTGATGCCTCCCCATCAAGATATTCTCAACTGACTCCTTAAATATAAGTTTTATAGAGAATAATGTTGTATGTGGAATCCCTGCAATATTCAAGGGTTTGTTATATAAGAGGAGTTTGCCGAGAATGTTCACAGATTCAGGATCAACAATCAGTGCTTCTATGCTGATATATTTAAGGCTCCAATATTTTCATCTCTTATACACCCGTTACCCATTCACTCTCTATGCATATAAAAAAGAGAAAAAAAAATCAAAACAAAAAAACAAAACCTAATATTAGTGATAAACAGCTCTCTTATCCCATAGCTATGGCTTGTACAATTACATATGAAATGGTTAAGTTGAGCTCCAGCACAGGAAAGCTAAGTGGGAAACCCCCAACCCAATCATCATTATATATGTGTATTTTGTTCTGCAGAATAGCAATCTCCTATTGAGCCATATTAGCTGACTTTAAAGGTGTTAGATAGCAATCAGCCCTGAAAGTACCCATTGTTCCATAAAAGTGCACTATTTCCCTTTGGGAGACTGTCATAACAATACCATAAAGAACAAATGTCAGTATCTTTCTATTTATAAGATAAGTGATTTCTTTGTTTATATATAGCTATTATCTCAGTGGTTTTTTATTGTCTGGTCATGAGCTGTTTGTATTATTGCTCATATGTATATTTATTGAATGTTTATCATTACCCAATTCCTGAGCACAGTATACTACCTACTATATATTCTAATTGGTCGTCCTAGTAGCTAATCTTCCACCGTTCTTTTCTTGGTCCAAAAGCGGCCACTCCATATGCTAATCCTCCTTTATTTTGTAAGGTCCAAGAGTGGCCTTAGATGTTTTAGGAGGAATGAATTACAGAAAATACTGTAAAATTGAGGTTCAAGAAGTCATCTTGCTGTTATACACTATATATTCACTTAAGTTTCAACTGTTACTTATTCTTTACCCGACATGCCCCCCCCCTTTTTTTAAATCGGAGCGGCTTTTGCCCACTGACTACCCCCCCCAATAAATATATTTTGAATTTTCAACCTATCATAAGGTCCAAGAGTGGCCTTCCTTGTGACTACCATATATGTACTAATCCCATAACCATATGACCCACAAGTGGTCAGCTCAGTAGTCACCCCAATAAGCTATGATTATTATAAAATGGAGGATTCAGAAGCTCATGTCACTTGCTATTTCAATCACTAACCTCAATATACCTGGTTAATGCATTTTTCATGTTTTCTGTGACTAAAATTGTAACACTTATGAATGTTATCATCTGCTGTACCGTTTGAAAATCCTCAATTAAAAATTAGTAAAAAAAAAAAAAGATACAGAATTTGCTTTTATACTAAATCTGAATTGTAAAGTGAAAACAACCCTCATTATCCTGAACTCATATTCATTAGACACTTTTCACTGTAGACGTCACATTTTGCATTTTAGTCTATAATAATATATGCAGGAAATCTAACTGAATTAGCTACAATCTATATCCATCTATTTTGCTGTTACCTACAGAATACAAGGTCTGAAGTACATGACATTCATATGTAATGTTGCATTTAGTGATACTACACAATTTTTGTCTTATCCAGTTAGCTTTGGAAAGTCAGTTACAGAGAGATTTTAACCTTCAGGGATTCTGCTTGTTACCTTATAATTTTGAGGTTGACAGTTTACTAATGAGGAATTTGTTGTTGCTTTTATTCACTTGTTTCCCCTTCTTTTGGGACTATATGTTAGTGTTCTTGCCAAGTAGGACTTTACTAATATGTAACTGGGAGATAGTTTACTGGGGTGATTCTAGCTAACAATAGATTTACAGGCTGTTCTCCACAAAAATATTATACGGCTATAGAGTGACTCTGGAATAGTAGTACATCTTGTGTTGTGGGTAATCAGATCCATTGGCTTGCAAACCCCTTGTGTTATATGCCCATATAGGACCTCAGATCTGATCCCATGGCTTACAGCCCCTGTGGGTTACATGCCTATCTAGGACCACAGATTATATCCAATGGCTTGTAGTCCCTGTGAGTTATATGCCTATCTAGGACCTCAGATTAGATCCCATGGCTTGTAGTCCCTGTGAGTTATATTCCTATCTAGGACCTCAGATTAGATCACATGGATTGTAGTCCCTGTGAGTTATATGCCTATCTAGAACCTCAGTTAATGTTTCATGGCATTTAGTCCCAGTGGATTACATGTCTATATAGGACCTCAGATCTGATGCCATGTCTTGCAGTCCCTGTGAGTTAATTGACTATCTAGGACCTCAGATCAGATCCTATGTCTTGCAGTCCCTGTGAGTTAAACGACTATCTAGGACCTCAGATCAGATCTCATGGCTTGCAGTCCCTGTTAGTTAAATGACTATCTAGGACCTCAGATCAGATCTCATGGCTTGCAGTCCCTGTGCAGTCCCTGTGAGGCTACCTAGGACCTCAGATCAGATCCCATGTCTTGCAGTCCCTGTGAGTTAAATGACTATCTAGGACCTCAGATCAGATCCCATGGCTTGCAGTCCATGTGAGTTAAATGACTATCTAGGAATTCAGATCAGATCCCATGATTTGTAGCCTCTGTGAGTTATATGCCTATCTAGGACCTCCGGTCTGATCTGTGGGCCTGATAACTCGTCTTGCACAATAATGCAACTGTAACGTCTGTGTATTCTATCGTGATTTTTGTTAATTATATAATACAGGGCATATAGAGAAATTATAGGGGGCGCCCTTACTAAGATGGTAAATAAATAAACTCCAAAATGGTGGATGGATAAACACCAGTCCAATAGGCAATTAGATGATGTACTTATCTTAGTGTATATAGCCAAAGTATCACAAATGGAAACTAAGTGTATATAGCCAGAGTGTCACAAATAATAACTGTATATATATATATATATATATATATATATATATATATATATATATATATATATATATATATATATATATATCAAAGAAGAAAAACTCCCACGGGCATAAGTATCGTTAGTCTTGAGTGACGAAATTATAACAAACAATGTTGGCTGAGATAAAGCACTATGCACAAGCACCTTAGTAAAACAATTGTAGAAAAATTATTTGGATATGCATTAAAAAGTTCACACAGAATCTGTGTACATACACACTCACGGATAACTGAAAGACAAGGGAAGGAGTGATGTCATCTGACACGTTTCACACCGCCAAAGGCTGTTTAATCAGGCTTACTTTATTAAAAATATATAAATAAATAATAAAGTTGATTACTTACACCACTTGCTGCCATATTATTTTTTGAAATATCACATTGGAATACCTATTTTTATCGCTGGACTTATTGGAGTTTCCTGACTACCGGTGATTAATTCTATTGGGTGACTAAATTGATCCCAGCCTGCTCCTACAGCATCACAAGAGATGCTTCAACAAATGTGAGGGCATTATAAATACTCTATATATTTCCATCTTGCAAGGGTCAAACAGTACTAGGCCATATAGGCACCTTGTGTTTTCTGCTATCATTCACAGATATCCTACATTTCTGAGAGGCCAGTCTTCTGGGTGACTGCTATTGACCCCAGACTGCTCCTTTTGCACTATTATAGGTGCTTTATCGCATGTGAGTGTATCTGACACACATAATATTTGTCCTTTTATACCAAACAATATTGGGCCATGTGGCGCATCTGTCTTTTTTTGTCATATAATACAGGGCAATTTGTTATCATCATAATACAAAGAGGACACAGCTTATGCCTATGAGAGATCTTATAATCTTGATGTTGAGATCAGGTGCTTGTTGCTTTTAGGATAGACATGTTCATGGATTTCTGGCAGGTCTGTATAATTGTAGAGGAATTTAGTTTCTTCAGGATAAAATAGTTTCACTTTCACTTCAATGCCATTAGGGTAGCCCAAAGGTGAACCAAATGTTGTACTACACCTGGATCAAATAGGAGGATGTTTAAGGGGTATACTCCACTGAAGGTCCAAGGAAAGTAAATCAATCAGAATATGTTAATGACACAATTTTTATGGGAATGAAATAGTAAGATTGTTGTAATTTATGTTGTAGTACTTAACAAGAAGACGATTAATATAAGTCTCATATGAATATTGCCAATGGATGGTTTCTCTACCATTTTGAGATGTTTCTCCTTGACCAAAAACACACTAGATCTATACAGGGACAGTTGTTCATATAGAGTAGCTTCAGAAGGCTATAGACAACCTCACTGAGAGGTACTAGCACCCCAAATGGGCATAAGGATGATTTGTCTTATACTTTTTAAAAGATAAAAAAGGATCCCAAGTGAAGCACAGGATAAAATAAAAAATAAAAAAATCTGATGGGTTTCATTGGCAGCAGGAAAGCTCTGCCAGGTCACTATTTTCACTCAGCACATTGTATAACTTCCTTACTATGCGTAACTGCTGGTGATTTGGGAGAATCAATAGAGGAAGGTTTACCCTATGGAGATAATAAGTTAGGAATAAACAGATTACATGCATAAAGAGTGTTGTTTCCTCAAATCTGGTGGAGGCACAACTTAATCTGTCAGGATTGTTGCTGGAGCTGGCATTGAGATCTACAGAAGGAGGATAAATTGCTTTAAGGAGATCTCCAACCAATTTTTCCCTTTAATAGGTTTTCAGGGAAATCTCTAGTGAAATGCATTTTCATTGGCTACAAATATTAGAGGGCTTCAAAATATCCTTTCTTGAGGACTAGTGAGTCAATCAATATTATTATCCATCGTTAAAAATTGTAGACTGTATTTGACCCTCACAAAACTGAAGCTGAACAACCTGCTACAGGAACACAGCTGACACTCATTACTGAACTTCCTGATCTAACCCCAGTGCATATTTCTGTGGACCAGGTTGATAGCAAATTGAGACAGGACTGTTCTTTTATAGGCAGCTATCTAGTTATATAATCTGAATCCACTCCACACCACTGGACTCGTAGATTTCTCATTATTTCTTTAGAATTGAGTGACTGTCATGGGATGAACGCTTTCTGTGGTCTTAAAAAATTACATCATGGATACTTTTGTGCTCTTCAATCAGATTCCCAAACCTGCCCCTTGCGTGTTCCAACCAGATTACACATATCACTTGTCATTTCCTGCTTCACTGATTCACTGCTTGTTTAGACTGAAAATATGATGTTTAGAGTAGTGTCCTACACATTGACCTCTCTTTTGACATGAATCATTTGCATTAGGAACAGAAATACTTTCAGGCCCATCATATCCTATTAGCGACACACTGAAGTAATCTGGGTATGGGGCCAGGGTTGTGAACCTTTGTGAGAGTCTGTGCCCAAATTGGTGATAATCTAAATTCTCTCAAGTGCCCATGGTACCTTTTACATTTAAAGGGAAACATAAAAATAAATGATAAATTACATATTTCAGTAATCAGTGATGTATACCAGGAACTAACAAAAAATATTTGTTAATGGAATATAAAAAAGTGCAAAAAAGAAACATCTCTATGTTAGAGCATTTTGTTATTGAACAATTACCTGTGTATATTTATGTGTTTAACTTCTGAAAAGTCAGCTCCATATAAGCCATGCACAATTGGGAGCTAGCTGAAAACATCTTTGGAGCCCATGACAAGAGACATGTGTGTAGTCACCAATCACCAGAAAGCTCCCAGTAGTGTAGGAAATGTACACATTTGTTTTCAACAATGGATACAAAGAGTACAAAGCAAATTTGATAATAGAAGGGAATTCAAAAGAGACTTAAAAAAGAGACTTAAAGGGACATGAAACCCAAATTTTTTATTTCATGACTTTCTAATTTACTTCTATTTTCTAATTTACTTCATTTTCTTGATATTATTTGCTGAAAAGCATATCTAGATAGGCTCATTAGCTGCTGATTGGTGACTGCACATAGATGCCTCGTGTGATTGGCTCACCCATGTGCATTGCTATTTCTTCAACAAAGGATATATAAAAAATTAAGCAAATTAGATAATAGAAGTAAATTGGAATGTTGTTTAAAATTTTGTTCTCTACTTGAATTATGAAAGAATTTTTTTGGTTTATTGTCCCTTTAAAATGACTTTTATATTCCTTTAAGTACTAAAATTGCAACCATTGACACCAATGACTTTGGAGTCAGAGGAAGGTAGAGTACCACAGAGGGCATTGGTGCCATAGGCAGGGTCTATCAGTGCACATTATAGTAACACCTATGCCAGAAAGACCAGTGTTATATATAAGAACTGTACTAAATAAGGCAGACTAAGGCCTCTATTTATCAAGGTCTGTCTGTTCTGATCCAACAGTGCGGATCAGGTCCAACAGACCTCGCTGAATACGGCGAGCAATACGCTCGCTGTATTCAGCATTGCACCAGCAGCTCACAAGAGCTGCTGGTGCAACGCCGCCCCCTGCAAACTCGCGGCCAATGGGCTGCCAGCAGGGGGGTGTCAATCAACCCGATCGTACTCGATCGGGTTGATTTCCGGCGATGTCTGTCCGCGTACTCAGAACAGGAGGACAGGGTTATGGAGCAGCGGTCTTTGTGACCGCTGCTTCATAACTCCATTCAGAGCTTGATAAATATACCCCTAAGGATTTGATTCTGGAACACTCCTAAATCCTCCTGCCACCCACCCACTATCCAATAAGATAGCTTTAGTTCCAATCTCAGGTTCTAGATCAGGAATAACCAGCTGATGGTTTATGAGTCACATGGGTCCACAGGATGCTTTTTGCAGCCTTCTGCCCACAGCTCAAATTTATTTCTTAAAATTAAAAATCTATAGTAAAAGTGTAATACATTGCAGATATAATTTGGTAACATTAGCTGCATTAATATGTACATACCTGATGTATTGTGCTGGGGAATGGAGAGTGGGTGTATTTTTCAATATACTGTGATTGTTCAAGCAAAAGGGACTACAATTTGTCTCTCACATGCTGTCTTTATTTCTTTATCTCCTTATTCCCGCAGGCTGTCATCTACTTTGGACATTTGCAATACACAAACAAAAAGCATAAAAAAATTGGCAGCTAATTTACTCCTGTCCATTCTGTGTCAACAAAATGAATGTGTTTCTGGGTATAATGGTTATATGATTATTAGAATTTTACTAAATCCTAAACCATAAGAACAACAACACAAACTATATAGAAAACAAAGGACAGCATGGTTTCACTGCTGGAAGATCACGTCAAACTAATCTAATTGATTTGTAACTAATTGACCATGTGCCTAAATTAATAGACCAGGGAGGAGCCGTAGCTGTTGCATATCTAGGGCGCAATCAAATATACGGCGCAGGTTTCGGCGCAAACGTGGGATCCCGCGCCACCCATAATTTCACCTCGCACATCGGGGTATTACATAAACCCCGCTGGCAGTTCATAAAGTGCCGTAAGTCTGATAAACTAGCGATGTCCAGAAATGAGCGTAAATACAAATTTCTGTAGTCGCCAGTGACTTACGGCACTTTAGAAACTGTCGGCGCCTAAGAAAAGTAAAGAAAATAACAAATCTCCTGCAAAAGTCTAACACGCCTCCCAAAAATAAGCCCGACACGTAAAACCCCTATATCCGCAATCCCCCCTCTCATTACTAATATTAAATGTATTAAACCCTAGACCGACAACCCCCCACAACGCAATATGCCTATTTAAACTATTAACCCCTATACCCGCCATAACACCCACACGCAAGTAATAACTAAATTATTAACCCCTAAATCCGCCAACCCCAACATCGCAAACTACCTATTAAAACTATTAACCCTTAATCCACCATTAACCCAGAACGCAATAAACCTATTCAAGTATTAACCCCTAAACCGCCATAGCCCACAACGTAATACACCTAACCCCTAACCTAACCTAACCCCCCTAAATAAACTAAAATTACCTAATTTACAAAATACTAAAGTTACTATTAAATAAAAAAAAAACACTACTTTTAAAATACAAATAAACTAAGTATACATTAAAGGGGCAGTCTAATCAAAATTCAGGAGTAAACTGTCCCTTTAAGCAAGAATTACAGAAAATAAAAACATCTAAGATTACAGAAAATAATAAATAAAATTATAAAATTTTAAATAAATTACACCTAATCCCTATGAAAATAAAAAGCCCCCTAAAATAAAAACACCCCCTAATCTAATAAACTACCAGTAGCCCTTAAAAGGACTTTTTGCAGGGCATTGCCCCAAGATAATCAGATCTTTTGCCAAAAAAACACACAAAGACCCCCCCAACAGTAAACCCCCCACCCACCAACCCCCCCAAAAAAACTAACAATAAAAACCCTAAACTACCCATTGCCCTGAAAAGGGCATTTGTTGGGCATTGCCCTTAAAAGGGCATTCAGCTCTTTTGCTGCCCACCCTATCTAAATAAAATAAATCCCCCCAAAAACCCCTTAAAAAACCCTAAGTCTAACCCCCAAGTGGTCCTCACTTTTCCTGAAGTTCAGCGGAGAAGGTCCTGTTCCAGGCGGTGAAGTCTTCTTCCAAGCGGCAACCTCTTCTTTCTTCTTCCAGGAACCAGCCGGCGCGGAGCAGAGGGCGGAGTTGAAGACCGATGACCGCAGAGCTGAAGACCGGCGACTCTGGAACTGAAGACCGGCGACCGCGGAGCCATGGAGCATGGAGGATCCTCTTCATACGATCTCCGCTATACACTGAATAGGAATTCAAGGTACACGATTAAAAATGGCATCCCTTGAATTCCTATTGGCTGATTTGAGCCTTCAAATTCAAATCAGCCAATCGGATGAGAGCTACTGATATCCTATTGGCTGTTCAAATCAGCCAATAGGACAAGAGCAACTGAAATTCTATTGGCTGATTTGAACAATCAATAGGATTTCAGTAGCTCTCATCCGATTGGCTGATTTGAATTTGAAGGCTCAAATCAGCCAATAGGAATTCAAGGGACGCCATTTTTAATAGCGTACCTTGAATTCCTATTCAGTGTACGGTGGAGATTGTATGAAGAGGATCCTCCACGCTCCAGGGCTCCGCGGTCGCCGGTCTTCAGTTCCAGAGTCGCCGGTCTTCAGCTCCGCGGTCATCGGTCTTCAACTCTGCCCTCTGCTCCGCGCCGGCTGGTTCCTGGAAGAAGAAAGAAGAGATTGCGGCTTGGAAGAAGACTTCACCGCCTGGAACAGGACCTTCTCCGCTGAACTTCAGGACAGGTGAGGACCACTTGGGGGTTAGACTTAGGGTTTTTAAAGGGTTTTTTGGGGGATTTATTTTATTTAGATAGGGTGGGAAGCAAAAGAGCTGAATGCCCTTTTAAGGGCAATGCCCAACAAATGCCCTTTTCAGGGCAATGGGTAGTTTCAGGTTTTTAGTCTTAGTTTTTTTTTTTGGGGGGGGTTTGGTGGGTGGAGGGGTTTACTGTTAGGGGGGGCTTTGTGTGTTTTTTTGGCAAAAGAGCTGATTATCTTGGGGCAATGCCCTGCAAAAAGTCCTTTTAAAGGCTACTGGTAGTTTATTAGATTAGGGGTGTTTTTATTTTGGGGGGGCTTTTTTATTTTCATAGGGATTAGGTGTAATTTATTTAAAATTTTATAATTTTATTTATTATTTTCTGTAATCTTAGATTTTTTTATTTTCTGTAATTCTTGCTTAAAGGGACAGTCTACTCCTGAATTTTGATTAGACTGCCCCTTTAATTTATACTTAGTTTATTTTTATTTTAAAAGTAGTGTTTTTATTTTAATTTAATAGTAACTTTAGTATTTTGTAAATTAGGTAATTTCAGTGGCGGCTGGTCACTTTTGAAGATGGGAGCACTAGCCCCACCCCTCAGATGGCTCCGCCCATCTTATTGCGTGTGTATGTGTGTGTATATATATATATATATATATATATATATATACACATACATACATACACACACACTATGCCAGTTACCTTAACACATTCTTGTACAAGGTGAGGGCAGTGTGTTATGTGTATTACTGTGTGTTGTATGTACATAACTAACCTGAAAGACAAGAGCCCCACATACACACTGCAGTTACTATATATATACATATATATATATATATATATATATATATATATATATATATATATATATATATATATATATACTGGGTACAAGAGTCCTGTTACTGGGGCAGTATAAGGATATATATATATATATATATATATATATATATATATATATATATATATATATATATATATATATTTATAAAGTCCTTATACTGCCCCAGTGGCAGGACTCTTGTACCCAGTATATATATATATATATACACCCAGAGACAAGCAGAATACACTTTTTTAATAATAATTTATAATGTTTAATACACACACTGTCTGACACTAAAGTAGCCAGCCATAGCAAGCCACTATCCTGACACCCAGAGACAAGCAGACAGTATATGTATTACACATTATTAAAAAATGTATTCTGTTTGTCTCTGGGTGTCAGGATAGTGGCTTGCTATGGCTGGCTACTTTAGTGTCAAACAGTGTATGTATTAAACAACAGCATGCTGCTTACTTTCCATCTGTCTGTTCTGAATACTTTCTCTCTCCCCTTGCCTTAGAAACACAGATCTGCAATTAAAGGTAAAGAAAAAAAAAAAAGCATAGACACACTGCCATAGTTTAGCTACCGCACGTGCGGTTGTACTGTCTACTGTGTAATAATACATATTTTTTTTTAACATTATTAAAAAACTGTTTGGATTTTATTGTTTTCTGGGGGTCAAAAAAAATATAATTTTTCCAGTAGGGGGCTATTGGAAAAATTATATTTTTTTCTTCTGTTTTTTTTCCCTTTCTTCTCTGGGCTACTGGGGGGGGCACGTGCGAGTGTGCTCAAATGGAGGAGCCTCCACTGGGTAATTTTAGTTTATTTAGGGGGGTTAGGTTAGGGGGGGTTAGGTTAGGGGTTAGGTTTATTGCGTTGTGGGCTATGGCGGTTTAGGGGTTAATAGACTTTATTAGTTATTGCGGTGGGGGATTGCGGTTGACAGGTAGATAGACATTGTGCATGCGTTAGGTGTTAGTTTATTTTTGCAGGCATTTCCGGGAGTTACGGTGCTACCATACTCAGCGCAAGCCTTGCTCCGGCTGCCTTTTATGGCGAGGTAAAAATGGAGTAAGATTTTTCCATTTTCGCCACGTAATTCCTTGCGCTGGATATTGGATACCGATTTACGACGCGGTTCTATGTTAGCCTATGGGAGTAATAATTGCGGGCGACGGGTGAAATATACGCGTGTAACTTGTATGCTACGCCGTATATGTAATACCAAAATCGCTTAAATCTGGCGGCGGAGGATTTTGCGGGCGACGCTGCATATGTAATGGAGGCCTTAGACTTTAACAAAGCTTTTGACACTGTCCTTGGAGTAGATGCTGAGATTGTTAAATTTGTAGAATGCTGGCTTAAGGACAGAAGGCAGAGGATTCCCCAAGAGTCTAGGGCCTATTTTGTTTAACAGTGATATTGGAAGTGGGTTCCAGGGGAAGGTTTGCTTGTTTGCTGATGATATTTGTAAAACTTTTTTCTTTTTTTTTTATTTCCAACTGACTTTGAAATTTCTGAAAATTTACAGCATGGGAGGTGCAGCTCCCCAGAGGTTACACAGATTAGTCAGTAGAATTTAGATGTTGATAACAAAGAGATTTTGGAAAATAAACAGGAAAACCTTCTTGTATGGTTAACTTGGTTTTCTAATACAGATATTTGTAAAATTTCTAACAGAGCTGATGTTCTGGGGCGTGGGGAGCTGGGATGGATTTAATAAGCAGTGATATTAAAAAAACTGTTCTCAATGGTACATTACTGACTGTAACTTAGCGGGACTTGGGGATTATTATTTCAGATTATTTAAAATGTGGTAGACAATGCAGCAGTGCAGCCAGTAAGGTCAGTAGAATTCTTGGTTGCATTAGGAGAGATATAAGAAGCTGAAATAGCGAGGTTCTTATGCCACTTTACAGATCACTAGTTAGGCCTCATCTGGAATATTGTGTACAGTTCTGGAGCCCATATCTCCAGAAGAGTATAAATAAACTAGAAACTGACCAAAGGAGGGCTACTAAAATGGTACATGGCCGAAAATATAAAACGTACAAAGAAAGACTCTATGATCTAAATAGCCATAGTTTAGAGGAGAGAAGGGAAAGAGGTGACATGATAGAAACCTAAGTTCAAATATATAAAGCAACTTATTAAATGAACTGTGGAAGCTGTAAGCATTTCCCACAAAAGAAGAAATACCAAAACAAAGGGTCACAATCTTAATTTAGAGGGTAGCAGATTCAGGAGAAATGTGAGGAAGCAAGAGTGGTGGATTTATGAAACAAACTTCCAATTGAGGTGGTAAACACAAAAACTGTAAAATAATAAAAAAATGCCTGGGACATGTATAAGGCTATCCTAAGAAAAAGTAACGTAATATAGGTAGACTTGATGTGCCTTTTGGTTCTTATCTACCTTCAAATTCTATTTCTCTATGTTTCTAGTGGGATTTCACTGGGATGCTCGGTTGCTTTAGGGACTGCACACTGCTGACCTGCCCTTAGGGTTGGATTTATTCTGCTGTCACCCCTTGTCACAGGGTTAAAGGGACAGTATACACCGATTTTCATATAACTGCATGTAACAGACACTACTATAAAAAAATAAGATGCACAGATACTGATATAAAAATCCAGTATAAAACCGTTTAAAAACTTACTTAGAAGCTTCCAGTTTAGCTCTGTGGAAAAAGTAGCTGGAACACCCACCGAAAGTGGGAAATAGCAGACCCTCCCCCTCACCCTTGCTCTGCATATGAAAAGACTCTTTACACAAACAGGAGCAAGCTGGAGTATACTTTAAAAATTTTGGGCTTGGTTAGGAGTCAACGCAATGCTATTTAAAAATAAACAAATCTATATATTTAAAAAACAAACAAACCCTGTATAGGCTATATGAATGGATCATCTACAAAACATTTATGCAAAGAAAAATCTAGTGTATAATGTCCCTTTAATAGGGACTTCCATAATTTCCAACTCTCTTTAACCTGATGACACTACCTTTAATGGGATGGTTCCAGTTTCAGGGCTTTGCTCCTCATTGCTTTCTATTTGCTTTATATGTCCCATGAAATAATAGGTCTGCCAGGTGGTCTTATAGGGTTCTTATGAATTTGGGGTAAATAATGGAACAAAGACACCACAGGATGTTCCGGTACTATATGCAGTGTATCCTCTTGGGATAAAATTCCCAAGTATATACCCTAATCAATAAGTGATAATAATTCCTTCCTAAACACTTCTGTAGGATTGCTAGAAAGCTGTTTATACGTGGACACATCATTTAACTGATGATGGGCCTCAGAGAAGTAATCATCCTTATTTAAAACCACAATGTTTTCTCCCTTATCAGAGTTTTTGATAACTATATCATCATTACTTTGTAGCCTATCCAACACTATTTTTTCAGATCTTTTCAAGTTGTTATTCGATCTTTCCCCATTTCTTTCTGCTAGATCTAATATTTCCCTTTCTACACTTTACTGAAATATTTAGGGCTGCACCTCTAAATTGTATAGGATAAAAATCTGAATTGATCTTTTTGCGAGATTTAGGTTTCATATCCTCGACTATAGTGTCACTCTCATCATTCAACTCAATAAGTGAATATAAAGTGCAATCATCTTGAAAAGATACCTCTTCATTAATAACCGATGATTTTTCTTGTACATTTTCTTTGGCATTTGTTATTGAATTAGATTGCAATGCAAAGTATCTTTTGAGTCCAACTTTCTAACAAACCTGTTCACATCAATGTGTTAAATTGTGAAAAATGTATTGATGGAGCATAGCCCAATCCCTTACTTAACAGGTTAATTTGGTCAGCAGTCAAAATATGCTTTGACAGGTTAATGACACTCAGATTTTTTATTCTGTGTCCTTTTTCTTTTCCCCTTTGATCTCCTGGTTCTTCTAAAGGGATCCTGGTTTCCTTTCTAGTGCTTTTAGGGCGTACCACTAATTCTTCATTTTTGGTATCATCCGTGGAGACTGTAAATAATGGGAAGAAAAGGAAAGAGAAGAAACTGAAGAGGGGAGAGAAAGAGAAGAAAGTCCAGAAACTGTAGATACAACTGAGTCCTGATCTGAAGATCTCCCTCAGTTGATGTAAAAACGACTTTCTTATGTTTCTTTTTCTTCAGGATTGGTTTCAGAACCACATCCCCTTGTTTCTCCACCTCTTTTCTTTTTGCATATGGCTGTTTTCTTCTCTTAGTAAAGAAATTGCGTTGTTTCGGCTGAAAGCTAGGCCAATGATACACTTTGTTGGTCTCATAATCTTCTCTGTCCTGACCACACCCACTGTCTGCCCAAATCTGCCTTAGACATCTGAGACTTTATTCACAGTGTTCCTGGTTCTTTGCTAAATACATTTAACATTGGGAATTATGTTCTATATTGACAGCTCATAAACATATACACAATGGGCTAGATTACTAATGACGAGCTAACTGTTGCACACAATCGATAAAGGGCTCATTGCGGCTCTTTGTGCGTGTTGGAAGTAACGAGTGTATTACATATTTGAAAGTAAACATGTTTGCTTGAGCTCAATTGAATTTAATATGCATATTTACATGTGTATATATGTATTTACAGACATATACACAAATAAATACATATGTGTATTTATATATACAGGGTATATATATATATATATATATATATATATGTATATATAAATATATATATATATATATATATATATATATATATATATATATATATATATATATATATATATATATATATAAAAAAGTCCCAAGAACAGATCAGCACATCAAACGATAATACAGCAACCAGGGTGCACTTAAATTAAAGTCCATAAATCCAAAAGCAAAAAAGGCACTCACTGTTCATAATAAAATATAACTTTTAATAAGCCAAGTTTAAAACGACATAACATTTCGGTGTTCACATAACACCTTTGTCAAATGTCAAAAATAGTTATAGACAACTTAATGCCCAACCACTCACCTGAGTGGTTGGGCATTAAGTTGTCTATAACTATTTTTGACATTTGACAAAGGTGTTATGTGAACACCGAAATGTTATGTCGTTTTAAACTTGGCTTATTAAAAGTTATATTTTATTATGAACAGTGAGTGCCTTTTTTGCTTTTGGATTTATATATATATATATATATATATATATATATATATATATATATATATATACACATACAACCCCAATTCCAAAAATGTTGGGACAGTATGGAAAATGCAAACAAAATAACAAAAACAGTCATTTTAAAATTTAATTCACCCTGTACTATATTGAAAACGCATTATTATCAAATTATTTGATGTTTTGTGAATTTAATGTATTTTTGGAAATATACACTCATTTCAAATCTGATGATTGCAACAACGTTCCAAAAAAGTTGGGAGATGGGCAATTTAGGACTAATAGCGATGTGACAAGTTGAAATAAGAAGGTGATGTGACACAGGTGAGGCAATCGTGTAATCACAGTATATAAGGAGCCTCCAAAAAAGGCCTAGTCCTTCAAGAGCAAGGATGGGTCAGGGCTCACCAATGTGCCAACAGATGCGTCAGCGAATAATCCAAAACTTTGAGAACAAAATTCCCCAAAGACAAATCTGTAGGATTTTGGGCATTTCACATTCTACAGTGCACAATATAATTAAAAGATTCAAGGAATCCGATCAAATTCTGAATGTGCGTGATCTCCGATTCTTTAGATGTCACTGTCTCAAAAACTGGCATGATTCTGTAATGGATATATAGACATGGGCTCGGGAATACTTTGGTAAACCTTTGTCAGTCAACACCATTCACTGCTGCATCCACAGATGCAAGTTAAGGCTTTACTATGCAAAGCAGAAGCCATACATTAACACTGTCCAGAAGGGCCGACGACTTCTCTGGGTTCGGTCTCATCTGAGATGGACAGTAACACAGTGGAATTGTGTTTTGTGGTCCCACAAGTCAACATTTCAAATAGTTTTTGGAAAAAATAGCCATCATGTTCTCGGGCCAAAGAGGAAAAATACCATCCAAGCTGTTATCAGTGTAAGGTACAAAAGCCAGCGCCTGTCATGGTATGGGGGGGTGTCAGTGCCAATGACATTGATAACTTGCACTTCTGTGAGGGCACCGTTAATGCAGAAAGATATGTATATATTTTGAAGCAACATATGCTTCCATCCAGACCTCGTCTTTTCCAGGAGCGTCCCTGCATTTTCCAGCAGAACAACGCCAAACCACATTCTACCTGGATTACAAGCACATGGTTGCGTAAGTAGAGAGTTCGGGTGCTAGCATGGCCTGTTTGCAGTCCTGACCTGTCTCCGATTGAGAATGTGTGGCGCATTATGAAGCACAAGGTAAAGCAACAAAGGCACAGTTGCGCTACTGAAGACATGCATAATGGATGAATGGGGGGGGGATCTGCTTGCTAAACTTAACCAGCTTGTTAGATCAGTGCAGCATTGCAGGTGTGTAGTTGTCTAAGTGTGCTAGTTCATAAGTGTGGAGAGAGTTATAACAACTGAGTTATTTATTATATATATTATATATGGATACTAACAATATAGTACAGCGACTGGTATATAACTGGAACATAATTAGAACTTTTAACCCTGCTTACACTGCTTTCTCTCCTCTCTCACCAGGTATGTGCATAAGGACTCCATTTTAACCCTGCTTCACATACTATAACTGCATATTCCCCTACAAATCTTTATCTCAGGTATGTTACCTTAAAAAACAACAACTTTATTTTCTCTGTCTTTCAGTTTGACAAGAAAGGTGCCATCTGCAATGTTTGCCTATGCCTTGTTTGAGCCTGCTCTAATTTATGACCTTTGCTAATTAGGAGCATGTGACTGTTATTACCTTTAAATTGAATATCCCCAGCTTGGTACATCAAGCTTAGCTTGTTAGATCAGTGCAGCATTGCATGTGTGTAGTTGTCTAAGTGTGCTAGTTTATAAGTGTAGAGAGAGTTATAACAACGGAGTTAAGTGTGCTAGTTTATAAGTATAGAGAGAGTTATAACAACGGAGTTAAGTGTGCTAGTTTATAAGTGTAGAGAGAGTTATAACAACGGAGTTAAGTGTGCTAGTTTATAAGTATAGAGAGAGTTATAACAACGGAGTTAAGTGTGCTAGTTTATAAGTATAGAGAGAGTTATAACAACGGAGTTAAGTGTGCTAGTTTATAAGTATAGAGAGAGTTATAACAACGGAGTTAAGTGTGCTAGTTTATAAGTATAGAGAGAGTTATAACAACGGAGTTAAGTGTGCTAGTTCATAAGTGTAGAGAGAGTTATAACAACGGAGTTAAGTGTGCTAGTTCATAAGTATAGAGAGAGTTATAACAACGGAGTTAAGTGTGCTAGTTCATAAGTATAGAGAGAGTTATAACAAACATAGACAAAAGAGTGGACAACAGAGATAAGTACAAATTTCCCAAATTAAATGCAAACATGCTACACTTTCTAATATCTTTATTAAACTTTTCCTCCTTTCTCCTTAAAGTCACAGTTCTTCCATTCACAAACAGTACTCAGAACATTCATATTTCTCCTTCTCTTCTACCTTCCCCTCTCTACAACACACATGAACTCTAATTCCTATCTCACATCCCTCAGCCAGCCATGCTTCACTGATCCTAAACTTAAACACTCACATAAGACACATTCTCATCTCCTTTCACTCACCATCTTTCTTCTTCTTGCAGCAGGGGATGTCTCGCCTAACCCAGGTCCACCCTCTGCTTCCCTCAGATCACTACCCCAAATGACACCTCATACACCTTGACCACGTAACCCTCTAAACCTCATTAACTGCACCTCTATTAGTACACCCCAATTCTCGTGTGCCCTTTGGAATGCACGCTCGGTATGCAATAAGATTACATCTATTCACAACCTATTTATTTCACATTGACTTAACCGGTTAGCCCTCACTGATACTTGGCTTTCCATCTCTAACACAACTGCTGTAACCTCTCTGTCCTATGGTGGCCTACATTTCAGTCACACTCCCAGGCCTGGAGACAAACAAGGAGGAGGAGTAGGAATTCTCTTGTCTCCACACAGTACCTTTCACAGCATTACTTCACCCCCCTCTCTTTCCTTCTCATCTTTTGAAGTTCATGCCATCCGCCTCTTCTCCCCTATAGCTCTTCGTGTTGCAGTTATCTATCGGCCCCCTGACCTAGCATCACAATTTCTGGACCACTTTGAAGCCTGGCTTCCACATTTTCTCTCTTCTAATGTCCCTTCTCTCATCTTAGGGGACTTCAATATAACCCTTGATAATCCTAACATGCCTGCTGCCTCTAAACTTCTATCCCTAACCACCTCTTTAGGCCTGTCCCAATGGACAACATCTCCAACACACTGTGAAGGCAACTCCATAGACCTGATCTTCACAAATCTCTTTGCTGTTTCCAACTCCCTTAACCTCCCCTTTCCTCTGACCACCATCTACAAACTTTCTCTCTTACTCTACCTGCTACATCTTTGCAAGCCCCCAAAAAACTACCTTACAGGAATTTAAATGACTTGGATCTCACAGACTTTTCCACTCAACTGAGTCCTCTGCTCTATGACATTTCATCCCTCTCTTGTCCAAACCTTGTGACTCTATAGTATAATTCAGCACTAAAATCAACACTTGACAAAACTGCACCCTCCACTCTTCGACGTACATCAATCACACGCTGGCAACCGTGGCACACTAAACAGACCAGATATATTCAGCGATGCTCACGGGCTGCTGAACAGCAGTGGAGGAAATCACGCACCTGTGCTGATTTCCAGCATTATAAATTCACCCTTAAGTGCTACAACTCTGCGCTCAGCCTGGCTAAACAAGTCTATTTCTCCTCCCTTGTGTCATCTCACGCATCCAACCCCAGAAAGCTGTTCTCAACCATTAACTCCCTTCTACATCCTCCTGTCCCTCCGCTCACTACCAACCTCACTGCTCAAATTATTGCTGACCACTTCAAAAATAACATTGACACCATTAGAAAAGAGATCTGCACCACAAACCCCTCAAACCCAGCAATCCTACCCACCCCTTCTATTGACAAAAAACTATGCTACTTCCCTCCTGTAACAGAGGAAGAAGTCCTATCTGCACTCCTATCCTTGGCTCATCTCACAACCTGTCCACTTGACCCTATTCCTTCACAACTTATTCCCTGTCTCTCTGCTTCACTAACCCCTACCCTAACTCATCTCTTTAACCAATCATACCAATCCTAAAAAAGCCCTCGCTTGACCCCTCCACCCCTTCTAACTATCGACCGGTCTCCTTACTTCCCTTTGCTTACAAATTATTGGAACGACTAGTCTATAATCGGCTAAATCAATTTCTCACAACTAACCCCTTACTTGATCCACTGCAATCTGGTTTCCGCCCTAAACACTTAACAGAAACCGCTCTTGCTAAAGTAACAAATGACCTGTTATCAGCTAAAGCAAAAGGTCATTACTCCTTACTAATTCTTCTTGACCTGTCCGCAGCTTTTGACACAGTTGACCATCCTCTCCTCCTAAAAATACTACATTCATTTGGCATCCGAGACACAGCCCTCTCCTGGTTTGCATTATATTTGTCAAACCGCTCGTTTTCAGTTTCCTTTAACAGCATATCTTGTGATCCTATGCCTCTCTCAGTTGGAGTACCGCAAGGCTCTGTCTTGGGCCCCTTGCTTTTCTCTCTCTATACATCCGGCCTTGGAAAACTTATAGCCCCCTTTGGATTCCAGTACCACTTGTATGCTGATGATACCCAAATCTATCTTTCCTCTCCAGATATCTCTCCCTCTTTACTCAACCAGATTTCTGACTGCCTCTCTGCAATTTCCTCTTGGATGTCTTCACACTACCTCCAACTCAATCTGTCAAAAACTGAGATGCTTCTTATCCCCCCTCTTCGAGACATCCAACACCTGACCGACTGGAGACTCTATTCTCAACACCTCACCCCAGGTCCGCTGACTTGGGGTCACAATAGAACTCACATTCAACCCACATATACAAGCACTTACCAAATCCTGCCGTTCACACCTACACAACATTTCCAGAATTCGCCCCTTCCTTACTAAAAAAAAATACAAAAATACTTATTCATTCCCTCATGTTGTCACGCATTGATTATTGCAAATTTCTCCTAAATGGCCTTCCAAAACACCACCTCTGCTCCCTCCATCTATTATGAATGCTTCTGCTAGACTCATCCACCTAAGTCGCCGATCTACATCAGCTGCTCCGCTTTGCCAGTCTCTACACTGGCTCTCCATACACTCCAGAATGCAATTTAAAGTATTAACCCTAACAAAGCACTCAACAGTCTAACTCCCAACTATATTTTCTCTCTCATCATGAAATATTCCCCAACCCGTCCTCTACAATAAACTTCTGACCTACGTCTCTACACTCCTGTTATCTCTACGTCCCACTCCCACCTCCAAGACTTCGCACGTGCTGCTCCTGTCCTCTGGAACTCTCTACCCCGCTCCATAAGACTGTCTCCAACCTTGTATAGCTTCAGACGCTCCTTGAAAACTCACCTATTCAGAGAGGCATACCATCTCTCCTCCATCCCTCATCCGAACCAAACTAATACATGTACATGAACTGCCTGACTCACTGCTGCAAATACAACCAATGTAACAAGCTACCCCAAACTTATGTCTCTGCACCCTTAACCTATAAACTGTGAGCTCTCCGGAGCAGGGCCCTCTTCCTCCTGTACTAGATTTGTTTAGTTTTGTTATGTTTTGTATTTTATCACAAATCTTTGTCATTGTATACCCCTATCATTGTACCTAGCACTGCGGAATTTGGTGGCGCTATACAAACAAATGATAATTATAATAACTGCTGTCTACAGTGCCCAAACCCTTAATAAGTGTTATTAAAATTATTAGATTACAACACCTTTCCAGGAAGGATCATATAAAATAGCAAAAGACAACTTCCGTATATTAAAATTGAAAGACTTTAATCAATACAAATTGCTACGCGTTTCTAGACCATAAACCGGTCTTTTCTTCAGGCATAAAAACAATGGTTGTTTTTATGCCTGAAGAAAAGACCGGTTTATGGTCTAGAAACGCGTAGCAATTTGTATGGATTAAAGTCTTTCAATTTTAATATACGGAAGTTGTCTTTTGCTATTTTATATGATCCTTCCTGGAAAGGTGTTGTAATCTTCTCACCTACCGCAGTCTTTGACATATTAACTGCACAGTCGCTCATCCACATTCAATCAAGCAACGCTGAGTACCACCTGTGTACAGCCAACCTGAGGCCACCCAGTGTGCTAACCACTGAAAGTGTTAGTCTGCCTGTCAGCACCGGTTACAATACGGTGCATACACCTTCAGTAAGCCTATAATATTAGTCACTCATACGGCTTTGAGTCAACAGTTTTACGCTATGTGGCGCCCTCTTTTCTACTTTTAATTCACAGATATCTTCACTCCGAGGACCAGAGGAGCTTTGCCGCCAGCACATTTGATTGCGCTCTAAGATCCAGCACTATCCGTTCACACCAAGTATCATGGTTGGTGCTTAGACACGACACACTTATTTTTATTTTTATTTCTAGCGCACCCCGCTCACGGTTCCCTTTGGGGTTCCCATTTTGACTTTATATGGACACCCCTACACCTCCCACTCCTGCCTTCAGGATTTATCTCAGGCCGCATCTATTCTGTGGAACTTTCTTCACGAGTCTGTCAGACTCTCCCCAGCATTTACAAATTACAAGTAGCACGCTATTTATTGCTTTCTCTCGCATGCAAAATGTAAGTAAACTTTTAAAGTGCGCGATAGTGCGCATATTACAAGTTTAAATGAAAATGGTTGTGAGCGAGTGAAACCCGATAAGCACTAACTTCAGGACTTTGGATATCACAACCAGAAACCACGCTAGACCTACAGCACTAAACCCTAAAGATAGTTACGCATATTTTTCATAAAAATGTTCTTCACATAGAAGAAAATTTTATTTTTATTTTTAAATAAATATTTCTTTATATATCTGATTAATTTAGTAAAAATATATATTTATACCTACAGTATATATCTATAAGAATATTTACAGCTGACGATATATACAGATTTATATTTAAAAATACAAAGAACATTTGTACTATGTGAAGAACATTGGAATGTAAAATATTTACAGTAAATGTACAGTAAAACACAGTATAAAATACTAAAATTGATTAAAAATAATTGTATGTTTATATATATATGTGTGTGTGTGTGTGTGTGTGCGTGTATATACACATTGTTATACACATATATATATCCACGAGGTCGCCGAGCCCCGCCGGTGAAGAGAGGAAGCACTTGGAGCGGTATCGTATATACCTGTGCTGGATAAGCCTCATACTGTCCGGTAAGAGTGGCAAAAGGGTGAGTGGGCAGACAATACTATGGTAACATCCTACTTACACCCTGACATCTTCAGACTGTGGGATAATTGTATACCCTCTGGCTTGTGTCCCCATTTAATATGGAATTGTTGTTAAAGCTCAAGTATGTATAACGGTCCTTAGATTTAAGTTCAAGTGTATACACAAATATGCACATACACCCATACAAATATTTAGACATCTATATCTCAAAATAACAAGAGTATTGCATCGAGCAATGATACGTTTTTATTGGACTAACTATAGTATATAGTATATATCAATGGCTATTTTTATTGTTATTTTAATATCTAGATCTCTGGACTAAAACGGCTACTTCAATCAAAGTATATATATACAATATAGCCCTTTTCATTCAAACACCTTGTCATATACCATATACCTTTTAACCCTTATATAAAAATAAAATTTGTATTCATATTTATAAAAAATATATTTTTTAAGATAGTGTATATATTTTAATGTAGTTATGTTGTGTTTGGTGCACATTTTATTTTAACTCTTTAAGCTAGGTCTCCAGTCACACAAACCTGACACATGTTACATTTTTTCTCGCTCGAGTAAACACATTTACTTTCAACTGGTAATATGGGCGCAAGTTAGTGCGGTTATGATAACATTTATAGCGCACCACTTGTAATCTGGCTCTAAATTCTCCAAAACCAACTGAGTTATGTGTGTATGTCTTTTTAAAAGATCTGAACGGGGAATTATCTCTATAGTGGGAAATTTAGCAGATAGCGATTGTATCTTGGGTCCTAGCATCCTAACGTTAATCAATGCAAAAACACTATTACATTCTCAAACTTTTTGGGGTACTTGGCATGGGTGTCTGGAGGGGGGGAAATGTCCCCCCCCTGGAGTTTGCCTACTTCCTTTCTTACTACTGCACTTACCAATTTATCTCTCTCCCTTTACACAGTCTATCTCAGAACACAGAAAAAAAAATCAACACAGACCTTCTCACTTAACTCCTGCAACTGCCATCTAACTTTCTACAGTCTATCTCAGAACACAGAAAAAAAATCAACACAGACCTTCTCACTTAACTCCTGCAACTGCCATCTAACTTTCTACAGTCTATCTCAGAACACAGAAAAAAATCAACACAGACCTTCTCACTTAACTCCTGCAACTGCCATCTAACTTTCTACAGTCTATCTCAGAACACAGAAAAAAATCAACACAGACCTTCTCACTTAACTCCTGCAACTGCCATCTAACTTTCTACAGGTAGCCTTCTAGAGATAAACAAAAAAAACTCCAAAAATCCTAAACAGAGTTTTTGTGTGCTCGTGCATGTATTTCCCCGTAGAAATCAATGAAGCAAAAAAAGTTGAAAAAAACCTAATACCCTACTCGTGCAAACGACCTTGCATTTTCACATTCCCCATAGAAATCAATGGAGAAAAAAAAAGTGAAAAAAACCTAACATCCCCCCACATCGTAAACACTAAAATAATTAATTAACCCCTAAACTTCCATCCCCCCACAAAGCAAAGTACATTAATAAACTATTAACCCCCAAAATAACCATCCCCCCACATAGAAAATTACATAAATAAACTATTAACCTCTAAACCACTATCCCCCCACAACGCAAAGTTATAAACTAACTTCTAAACCCCCTAACTTAACCTAAATTAAAATACCCCTAAATTTAACAAAAAAGATCCTTTAAAAAACAACAAAAACGTACCTGTAAAATTAAATAAAAACCCACGCCTAGATTACGAGTTTTGCATTAACAGGGGTGCGGTGCTAACGAGCAGTTTATGTTCAGCGCTCACTTATAGACAGCGCTGGTATTACGGGTTTTTACAAACCTGGCGTTAACCGCAAAAAAGTGAGTGTAGAGCAAAATTTAGCTCCACATCTCACCTCAATACCAGCGCTGCTTACGTTAGCAGTGAGCTGGCTAAACATGCTTGTGAACGATTTGCCCATAGGAATCAATGGAGGAGAGCCGGCTGAAAACAAACCTAACCTTTTAATTAGGTACAATAGTTATTAAATAGTTATTAACTATTTAATAACTACCTAGTTAAAATAAAGACAAATTTACCTGTAAAATAAAACCTAATCTAAGTTACAATTACATCTAACACTATACTACAATTAAATTAATTACCTAAATTAAATACAATTAATTACAATTAAATAAAATTATCTAAAGTACAAAAAAAAACACACTAAATTACAGAAAATAATAAAGAAATTACAAGATTTTTAAACTAATTACACTAATTAATCTAATCCCCCTAACAAAATAAAAAAGCCTCCCAAAATAAAAAAGCCCTACCCTACACTAAATTACAAATAGCCCTAAAAGGGCCTTTTGCGGGGCATTGCCCCAAAGTAATCAGCTCTTTTACCTGAAAAAAAAAATTACAATTCCCCCCTTCAACATTAAAACCCACCACCCACACAACCAACCCTACTCTAAAACCCACCCAATCCCCCCTTAAAAAAAACCTAACCCTAACCCCCTGAAGATCACCTTACCGGGAGACGTCTTCACCCAACTAGGCCAAAGTCCTTAACGAAGCTGGGAGAAGTCTTCATCCAAGCCGGGTGAAGTGGTCCTCCAGACGGGCAGAAGTCTTCATCCAGACGGCATCTTCTATCTTCATCCATCCGGCGCGGAGCAGGTTCATCTTCAAGACATCCGACGTGGAGCATCCTCTTCAAACGACGGCAAAACACAGAATGAAGGTTCCTTTAAATGACGTCATTCAAGATGGCGCCCCTTCAATTCCGATTGGCTGATAGAATTCTATCAGCCAATCGTAATTAAGGTAGAAAAAATCCTATTGGATGATGCAATCAGCCAATAAGATTGAACTGGTATTCAATTGGCTGATTGGAACAGCCAATAGAATGCCAGCTCAATCCTATTGTCTGATTGGATGAGCCAATAGGATTGAACTTCAATCCTATTGGCTGATTGCATCTATCTCAGAATTCTATCAGTCAATCGGAATTGAAGGGACGCCATCTTGGATGACGTCATTTAAAGGAACCTTCATTCTGTGTTTAGCCGTCGTTTGAAGAGGATGCTCCGCGTTGGATGTCTTGAAGATGGACCCGCTCCGTGCCGGATGGATGAAGATAGAAGATGCCGTCTGGGTGAAGACTTCTCCCGGCTTCGTTGAGGGCTTCGGCCCAGTTGGGTGAAGACAACTCCCGGTAAGGTGATCTTGAAGGGGTTAGTGTTAGGTTTTTTAAGGGGGGATTGGGTGGGTTTTAGAGTAGGGTTGGTTGTGTGGGTGGTGGGATTTAATGTTGGGGGGGGATTGTAATTTTTTTTTACAGGTAAAAGAGCTGATTACTTTGGGGCAATGCCCCGCAAAAAGCCCTTTTAAGGGCTATTTCTAATTTAGTGTAGGGTAGGACTTTTTTTGTTGGGGGGGGGGCTTTTTATTAGATTAGGTGTAATTAGTTTAAAAATCTTGTAATTTCTTTATTATTTTCTGTAATTTAGTGTTTGTTTTTTTGTGCTTTAGATAATTTTATTTAATTGTAATTAATTGTATTTAACTTAGGTAATTAATTTAATTATAGTGTAGTGTTAGATGTAATTGTAACTTAGGTTAGGTTTTATTTTACAGGTAAATGTGTCTTTATTTTAAATAGGTAGTTATTAAATAGTTAATAACTATTTAATAACTTGTGTACCTAGTTAAAATAAATACAAAGTTGCCTGTAAAATAAAAATAAACCCTAAGCTAGATACAATGTAACCATTAGTTATATTGTAGCTAACTTAGGGTTTATTTTACAGGTAAGTATTTAGTTTTAAATAGGAATAATTTAGTTAATGATAGGAATTTTATTTAGATTTATTTAAATTATATTTAAGTTAGGGGGTGTTAGGGTTAAGGTTGGACTTAGATTTAAGGGTTAATAACTTTAATATAGTGGCGGCGACGTTGGGGACGGCAGATTAGGGGTTAATAAATGTAGGTAGGTGTCGGCGATGTTGACGGCAGATTAGGGGTTAATAATATTTAAGTAATGTTTGTGATGCGGGAGTGCGGCGGTTTAGGGGTTAACATATTTTTATAGTGGCGGCGATGTCCGGTTCGGCAGATTAGGGGTTAAAATATTTATTTTAGTGTTTGTGATGCGGGAGGGCCTCGGTTTAGGGGTTAATAGGTAGTTTATGGGTGTTAGTGTACTTTTTAGCACTTTAGTTAAGAGTTTTATTCTACGGCGTTGTAGTGTAAAACTCTTAACTACTGACTTTAAAATGCGGTACCAGGCTTGACAGGAGAGGGTCTACCGCTCACTTTTGGTCAGACTCGTAATACTGGCGCTATGCAAGTCCCATTGAAAATATAGGATATGCAATTGACGTAAGTGGATTTGCGGTATTTCTAAGTCTTGCCAAAAATGTGAGCGGTACACCTGTACCTGCAAGGCTCGTAATAGCAGCGGGCGTTAAAAAGCAGCGTTAGGACCGGCCAACGCTGCTTTTTAAGGCTAACGCAAAACTCGTAATCTAGGCCCCAATCTTTAGAAATAAAAAAAAAACATTACAGAAAAAAACCTAACATTTGCCTTTTATTTTTAAAGGTAAGATTAGGTTTTATTTAATTTTACAGGTAAGTTTTTTAAAGGTAGTTAGGATTTTTTTGGGTAAATTTAGGGGTATTTAAATTTGAGTTAAGATAGGGGGTGTTAGCTTAGAGGGGTTAGATGTTAGTTTATAACTTTGCGTTGTGGGGTATGGCGGTTTAGGGGTTAATAGTTTTAATTAGTGTTTGCGATGTGGGGGGATGACAGGTTAGGGGTTAAGAGTTTATTTATGAGTGTAAGTGTACTTTGTAATGTATTTTTGTTGTGTTTTGTGCAACTTTTTATTTTTGGAAACCAGTTAACCAGAGCTCTTAGATCGCTGCACTTGTAACATCAGTGGAATACTCAGGATAATAAGCTCCTAGTGTGTTTTTACTGGATAACGTACTTTTAAACGGACAGTAAAGTCAAAATTATGATTCAGATAGAACATACAATTCTAAACAACTTGCTATCTAACTTGTTTTGTTCTTTATGAATCTTGAAAGAAAAAAATTGGGATATTATTTCCCAAAGGGTGTTAATAAATAAAGTATATGCAGAGACTTTGACACATATTTTAGCTTGCTGTTTAACATAAGTGGGTAAATCCTTTTTCTTTGTCGCTTTGAAATCCCAGCCATGTCCCACACAAGTGGTATGTTCCTCTCCCAGGATGGGACACACAGGACGCTCAGAGACCCCTAAACAGATCAGTCTGGAGTGGTTTATATATTCACCGTAACTGTGACCATGTTAGGGGGCTTGCAGTGAGACATTATAAGTCTGGTGTTTTGAGAAGAAGCAGACCTCACTCATAGAGAGACTCATCTGTAACCTCAGGCACGGCGAATACATGGGGCCCCATCTCCTGCATCACGATTAGCGTAATATTTTCATTCGGATCATGTGATGTCTATGTGACCATTTATGAGATTCTGTAGCTGTTATAGCAAGAGACAATAGGTTCAAAACTACCCTTCGCTTTATGGAGGGTCACTAAAAATCAACCAGCTGTTCTAAAATACTTTTTACCCTGATTCCAATTGACAATTGCTTCATTTTGACTGACTGATGCTGATCAGCATTAAGGAATTGAACACCTTGGTGGAATGGGGTGATAGCATGCAGATGCTCCCCTTATTGCGATAACTTGGTATTATGTGTTACCCTGCACAGCATTGTTGTAGAACAAGACTCAAGATGGGTCCCCTTAGGAGTATGGCACATGACCCTAGTGACCAATCGGGGGGGGTGGGGGTGGGGGTTCTCGGTCATGTCACAGGCTTAAATAGCAAACAATTGGTGGAACTTTATTGTGAATATGGGACCACAAGACTCAATATTTGATTACAAATAAATAGGACATGATGCAGTTCTAAATGACTACACATATAGGCCTAGATTACGGGTGAAGTGCAAAATTACCCTTTTGTAAGCGCAATATTTGTGCTCCACTCAGTAATACCAGCACACACAAATGTGCTCTGGTATTACAAGTTTAGCACAATGCGAACGGGACCTCACATTCGCTTTGTCTGGAAGCCTTGCGCTTATGAGAGCGCACTTCCATAGGCTCCAATGGGAGCCTCGTTCTCATGCCATGAGTACCTAGTGCAGCGCAGGGGTAAGTCGTGCAGCGCTGGGCAGCTAAATAAAAATATATACTGTATGTAAATGAATATATACATATATATTTTTTATGTGTATTTGCACATATTAACACATACATATATATGTATATAAGCATATACCTATACTGTATATTTACAGTTAAAACACAGTCCGCATAGACTGTAATGTAAAAGCACTTTTAGTGCTGTTTTTTTCAAACACCCCACATCCCCTCACTTTGAACCCTTATAACTGCTTCATGCAGTTTAAAAAAATAATAATAAAGATGCTCATGGTTTTAATTCCTATTGAACTACTGTCCACTTTATTTGGGGACAATTGTGGCATATTTGTATGATCTCTAGTTAGTTGCGCTAAGCCACTTGCAACGGCTGGTTATTTAACGTGCACCCATAAACAGGCCAATTTGCCCTTTTACGGGCGCACATTAAAATAGCGCTCCACTTGTAATCTAGCCCATAGTGTAATTGCGACAAATCTTATCGGATCCCTTTAGTCCGGTCTCGGCAAATGCTGAGAGTGCCGCTTTCCATCTTGGCATCCAACATGGAGGGATGCTAAGACTCCAGTCTGTCTTAAGCAGCTGTTCTATAGGCGAGCACTATCTAGATTTAAACGGGCCGCATCCTAATTACAGGAACTCCCACCTGCAGGACTCAGGTGTTAGAGTTCCTATACAAGCTCACTCAGCCCATTCATCCGGGCTGAGTTACTGCCTAACCTACCTTGTTTCTTGCTCCTGAGACTAAGCATACTTACCTGATACCAGTGTATGCTCACCTTGCTCCTGAAATCAAAGATACTTATCTGAAACCTGTGTATGCTCACCTTGCTCCTGAGAAAAAGCATATTTACCTTGTACCTGCTTATGCTCAACTCGCTCCAAAGACCGAGCATACTTACCTTGTGCTCACATTGTTCCTGAGACCAAGCATACTTACCTGATACCTGTGTATGCTCCCCTTGTTCCTAAAAACCAAGCATACTTACCTTGTGCCTGCGTATGCTCACTTTGTTCCAGAGACCAAGCATATTTACCTGATACCTGTGTATGCTCACATTTGCCCCTGAGACCAAGCATACTTACCTGATACCTGTGTATGCTCACATTTGCCCCTGAGACAAAGCATACTTACCTGATACCTGTGTATGCTCAACTTGTTCCTGAAAGCCAAGTTTACTTACCTTGTGCCTGCATATGCTCACTTTGTTCCAGAGACCAAGCATACTTACCTGATACCTATGTATGCTCACCTTGCTCCTGAGACCAAGCATACTTACCTGATACCTGTGTATGCTCACCTTGCTCCTGAGACCAAGCATACTTACCTGATACCTGTGTATGCTCACCTTGCTCCTGAGACCAAGCATACTTACCTGATACCTGTGTATGCTCACCTTGCTCCTGAGACCAAGCATACTTACCTAATACCTGTGTATGCTCACCTTGCTCCTGAAACCAAGCATACTTACCTGATACTTGTGTATGCTCACCTTGCTCCTGAGACAAATCATACTTACCTGATACCTGTGTATGCTCACCTTGCTCCTGAGACCAAGCATATTTACCTGATACCTGTGTATGCTCACCTTGCTCCTGAGACCAAGCATACTTAACTGATACCTGTGTATGCTCACCTTGCTCCTGAGACCAAGCATACTTAACTGATACCTGTGTATGCTCACCTTGCTCCTGAGACCAAGCATACTTACCTAATACCTGTGTATGCTCACCTTGCTCCTGAGACAAATCATACTTACCTGATACCTGTGTATGCTCACCTAACTCCTGAGACCAAGCATACTTACCTGATACTTGTGTATGCTAACCTTAATTAATTTGATTAGCTGAACTTTACCATCACTTTAATGTGATGTATCTAGCATTCCCCCCCATACCTGGAATTCTTTATTCATATCTTTAATAATTGTGCAACCTCTTTGCCAGCAGCACTTACAAAATAGATTCCCCTTGTCTTACACTCATTTAAAAGTCTACTGCTAGAGCCATGCAAGGAATATTCCTTCTAAAATAACAATAATATAAAAAAACACTGTCGTACAAGTACTTACCACACCCAGACACATCTTTAAATCAAGAGGTTGTATTTTCTGGCTAAGGTTGAATTGGAACTTTGGTACCAAGCTCTGGCAGTGGTAAGTAACCTCATGAAGCGCAAAGCCAGAAACAACGGACTGGGGCAGTGGCTGCCTAGCAGTGCGGTATATATGACTCTGTGTGTGGGAGCCAGAATATGTGCAACCACTTACTGCTAAGCTAGGAAAATTCAGCTTTAAAATTGCTTTTGGTTTCTGGAGATCGTATAGGAGCAGAATCCATATTTACCTAGACAAACCTAATGTATCATTCATTTGTCTAGTGAGAGTCAAACATTACAGCAAAACCCGTATAGCCATGGTCTTGTGAAGCTTTTCTTAAACATGGGTATTTTTCAACAGCTAAAAAAGTTCAAAGTTATGCAAGTAACATAGTCCGGTTAATTTGTCTAACCTATAATAATCCATTTATCTAACATTTATTAATGCATGTGACCCACGTTTAAACCCCCTATAACGTACATGGTGCCAATTTGACACAGCTATTCGAATCATTCAGAACAATAGTTTGCAGCAGTTTCTCACAGGAATTTCCAAATGTTAAAGGGACAGTTCACCCAAACATTTTCTCCCCTTTAAATTGTTACCAATGATCCATTTTACCTGCTGGAGTGTATTAAATTGTTTACGAGTAGATCCTTTACCCCTATTTCGCTGATCAGCTTGTGTTATCCCCACCTATACTGAAAGGTTCTATACTGGAGTCTACACTATTGATAAGCCTAAATAAACACAGCCAGCAGAAGAAATTACACTCTCAGGACAAGATTACATATGCGGCGTAAGTTTCAGCGCAACTGCTGAAACCCACGTCGCCAGTAAGTTCACCTCACACACCGGGTGAATCACATAAACCGTGCCGCCAGATGATAAACTGCCGTAAGTCGGATAAACTGGCGAGGTTTAGAAATGTGCGCAAATACACATTTCTGGTGTCACCAGTGATTTACACCAGTATATCATATTGCGGCGCGTAAGTAAAAAAATAAAAAAGTTGAAATCACATGTAAAAATCTAAATCGGCTAAAAAAATTTAAACCGACATGTCAAAACGCCATTCAAAACCCCTAATCCATCATCCCCCCACATCGCAACTACTAATAAAAGTCACTAACCCCTAATACTCCATCCCCCCACATCGCAACTACTTTTTAAAGTTATTAACCCCTTATCCGCCATTCCCCCACAACACAATCCACTAAACCTATTAACCCCTAAACTGCCAAACCCCTACAATGCAAACACCTAATAAACCTATTAACACCTAAACCGCCAATCCCCATAGCGCAAACCCCTAATCTGCCATCCTCCCACATCGCAACTACTAATAAACGTTATTAACCCCTAATCTGCCATCCCCCCACATCACAACTACTAATAAAATGTATTAACCCGTAATCCGCCATCCCCCCACGTCACAACTACTATTAAAAGTAATTAACCCCTAATCAACCATCCCCCACATCGCAACTACTATTAAGTTATTAACCCCTAATCCGCCACCCTCATATCACAACTACTATTTAAAGTTATCAACCCCTAAACCGCCATTCCCCCACAATGCAAACCACTATATAAACCTATTAACCCCTAAACTGCCAAACCCCCACAACGCAAACTACCTAATAAAACTATTAACTCCTAATACGCCATCCCCCCACATTGCAACTACTATTAAAAGTAATTAACCCCTAATCTACCAACCCCCCCACATCACTACTACTATTTAAAGTTATTAACCCCTAGTCCGCCACCCCCCACATTGCAACTACTATTTAAAGGTATTAACCCCTAAACCACCATTCCCCCACAACGCAAACCACTATATAAGCCTATTAACCCCTAAACTGCCAAACATACACAACGCAAACACCTAATTAACCTATTAACACCTAAACCACCAACCCCCCACAATGCAAAGTATTTAACTAAAAACTAAGCCCTCTAACATAACACCCCCTAATCCCAATTAAAATACACTTACAGAAAATAAAAAAAATACTAACTACATTAGGAAATAATAAACAATTACTAAAACAATTACTAAAAAATCCCTAACATTACTCAAAATAAAAAAAAAACTACCTTTACACAAAATAAAAAACCCTAAAATGACAAAAAATTTAAAACCTAACATTACAGAAAATAACAAACTAAATTATCCACAATAAAAAAAGTTATTCCTATTCTAATACCCCCGTTAAAACAAAAAAGCCACCCTAAAATAAAAAACCCTAATATAACTATACTAACAATAGCCCTTAAAATGTCCTTTTGTCCCCCTCAACCCCTCCTCTCCCTCACCCCCCCCCCGCCTCACTCTGAAATTAACCTATCCCCCCCCTCTTTTTACTAAACTCGTTACGTTTTAGATTTATTGTTCAGACTCTATGGTTTAAAAATGTGAAAAAAGAATGTAAATTTATCTCAGAGACTAATAGCACTATGAGTACGGGTTGAAGATAGCCTCCTCCACGAGGGAGAGTTATCACAACGCTTGAGAGACATTAGATACTTTCTATCCAAAATTTGAAAGTCTTGACTTCAACATTTGACTCAGTATTTATCATTGTACCTGTACTTACTACATGTCTGTAACCTTTTTGAATTTTTCAATAAAGATTTGCATTATTTAAAAAAAAAAAAAATTGATTAAACAATATACATATTTATGCAAAAAAAAAAAAAATAATAATAAAAAGTCCTTTTGTAGGGCATTGCCATATGTTTAACAGCTCTTTTTCCAAAAAAATACAAAGTACCCCCTAACATTACAACCCCCACCCACCCAGCCCCCCAAAATAAAAAAAAACTAACTAAATAAAAAACCTAATCTACCCATTGCCCCTAAAAGGGCATTTGTATGGGCATTGCCCTTAAAAGGGCAATCAGCTTTTTTGCAGCCCATAAAAAATAAAAAAAGCCCTAATCTAAAAAAAACCCCCACCCCAAGAATAGAAAATAAACCTAAAACTAACCCCAAAATAGGTACTCACCTTTGATGAAGTCTGGCAATCCATCTTCTTCCAATTTTACAATTACTTTCCTTTTTCTTTACCAAAGCCAGATCGGCGATCCCCCGCCCGCTTCTTCCTGATGTAATTACCCAGCAATGATGAAACCTGCTTCCTGCAATCACGGCTTGGCCTCACGAGATGGACACTCTGCGGAAGCCATGATTGGAGGAAGCCGGTTTAGTCATTTGTGACGTAAGTACAGAGGAACTGAGGGTGGGGGATTGGCGATCCGGCTATACTGAAGAAAAAAAGTATTTCTAAAATACGCTGCAATGTAAACTTTCATGAATTGAAAGCGCCCCTGTTTTTAATAGTATTTTTAAAAAACGGGCACTGATTCATGAAAATTTACATTCACTTTAATGAAGCTTAGTATCTCTATAGACAGAAGGTTAAGGGAAAGAAGAGCAAAGCATGCTCACCCTGAAATTCCTTTCAAGAAATCAAGTACCAATTCTGTTCCTACCAATTCTAACACCCTCTCTGAACCTATGGAAATAGGGCTCATGAAGGGACCTTTAAGTCAACAAGAGAAAAATAGAAGAACTTTAAACTTATGTTTATATTGCGCTGGTAAAGATCATGCTGTGAAAAATTGCCCTTCCTTAAAGAAATCTGCTTCTGGTAAGGTATATCCTTCAACAGATTGTTTATCTCTTCAAATAAAATCATCTTCTTATTGCATCTTATCTCTAACTCTACAGTGGGACCAGGTTCATCTACAAAATGATTCCATTATAGACTGCTGCTTGTGGAAACTGGATCTCAGAGATGCATATAACAGGGTGATGAGTGGAAGACTGCTTTCCGTACTAGTTATGGTTTATACGAATATTTGGTTATGCCTTTCGGTCTGTGTAATGCGCTAGCTACTTTTCCGTTTTTTATCAGTGATATTTTTTGAGATTTATTAGATGTATGCGTGGTTATATACCTGGACGATATTCTGATCTATTCCTCCTCCATTCAAGAACACTGTAAGCATGTACGTTGGGTTCTTCGTACACATCATTTATATGCGAAATTGGAGAAATGTATCTTCGAGACTGACAAAATAATTTTTTGCATTACCACATAACACCTGGTGGTATACAGATGGAAGATGCAAAATTGAAACTATTCTGAACTGGCCTGTACCTCAGAATAAGAAAGCCTTACAAAAGTTTCTAGACTTTGAAATGTTAAAAAATTATTCTGCAATTGTAAATCCACTCACTAGTCTCACAGGAATGAATTCAAAATTTGTATGGAATATTGAAGCCCAACTAGCTTTCAGCCATCTTAAAGAGATTCATTACGGAACCCATTCTCCAAATGCCTGATCCATCTTTGCAATATATTCTGGAAGTTGATGCCTCAGACTTCTCCCTTGGAGCAGCTCTTTTCCAAAGAAAATCATTGAATAATCCTATATATCCTGTCACTTACCATTCCAGGGAACTTACTTTAGCTGAAACTCACTACCCAGTTGGTTGAAAGGAACTTTTAGCTATTAAAGCATCTTTTGAAACTTGAAGACATTTATTGGAATCAAAGTCACTACCTATTATTATTTATTATGATCATCGAAATTTGGAATATCTGAAAACCAATAAAACTCTATTTTGAAAGATTCAATTACACTATTGTCTACCGACCCGGATCAAGGAATGGAAAAGCCGAATAATTTTTCCAGGATGTTCCCATCACCTGCACCACAAGCTCCTAGTACCATTATAGCTCCTGAGCATTTAATTGGTATTCTTGACGACTTCAGCTCTAAAGTAAAGTCAGCTCTACTAAATGATGTTTCAATTCCTCATCATCTGTTACATACAGAGAGCAATGGACCACTATATAAAAAAGAGAAATGATATATTCCCAGTTCTTTAAGAACCTTTGTATTTAAATTGTGTTAATGACATTCCCCTGATGGGGCACCCAGGTATACAGAGGGCCTTAGAACTACTACAATTACATTTTTGGTGGCCTAAGATGCAACAGTCTACCATAGATTTTTTTACCACTTGTACCACTTGTGCTCGCTGCAAATTAGAGAAAAGACCTCCCTATGTATTACTCACATCATTACCCGTTCCCGAAAAACCTAGGCAATTCCTTTCTATTGATTTTATAGTTGCTCTCCCTCCTTCACAGCAACATGATAACATCTTGGTGGTTGTCGATCAACTAACCAAGATAGCACACTTCATCCCTACAAAAGGGACTCCATCTGCCCCTAAGACAGCTGAGTTGTTTATAAACAACATTGACTACATGGCCTACCTACCAGTCTCACAACCGATACAGGAGTACAGTTTACTTCCAACTTCTGGAGAGAATTGTGCAAAACCCTTTCTGTCAAAATGAAATTCAGCAGTGCTTATCACCCACAAACCAATGGTTTATCAGAAAGAACAAACCATTGGTTGGAGCAGTATCTTTGCTGTTTCACGACTTATCTACAGGATACCTGGTTAAACCTTTTACCACTCGCAGAATTCACCTTCAACAACACCATCAGTTTGACAACTAAAAGAACCCCATTCTATGCCAACAATGGATTTAATCCAACTTTCCAATTTCTTTATCCCTCCTCCTCCAATTCTCCAGCTGTTACTAATACATTGATTTTTATTCAAGATGGCTTAAATATTCTACGTTCTAATAGCAAAGAAGTCCAGCTCCAGCATAAACATTACTATGACTTGCGCAAATGTGCTCCACCTAACCACAAGGTTAGGGATCAAGTATGGCTATACGAAAATAACTTAAAATTGAATACACCCTCAAAAAAAATAAGTTCTCTATACATTGGACCTTTCAAGATTATAAAGATCATTAATACTAATGCAGTTAAACTCCAACTTATCGTATACATTCTACTTTTCATGTCTCACTGCTTTAGCCATTCAAAGAAAATCATTTCCCAGATTGTGTATATTTTCCACCTCCTCCGGTACTTATTGATGGATAGGAACATTTTGAAGTAGCACAGATTCTCGATTCCAGAATTCGCCGTCATCAATTCCAATACCTTGTCAGATGTAAGGGTTATGAGGAAGACAATGACTCTTGGATTGCTGCTTCAGATCTCAATGCTCCTCGTTTGTTGAAGAAGTTTTATTTGACTCATCCTAGTAATCCCGGAGGGCCTCCATGGGGGAGGGGGGGGGTTACTGTCATATATTATTATCTTCCCTTTTAACCTGGATTCATCTTACCTTTTGCTCACCACCTCTCCAATCATTAAATAGCAGCTGCACCATAGTGATGTCGCGAACCTAAAAATTTCGGTTCGCGAACGGCGGACTCGAACTTCCGCTACTGTTCATGAACCGGCGAACCGGGCAAACCGCCATTGACTTCAATAGGCAGGCGAACTTTAAAACCCACAGGGACTCTTTCTGGCCACAATAGTGATGGAAAAGTTGTGTCAAGGGGACTAACACCTGGACTGTGGCATGCCGGAGGGGGATCCATGGCAAAACTCCCATGGAAAATTACATAGTCTGTTTTTAAGCCATAAAGAGCATAAATCACCTAACATTCCTAAATTGTTTGGAATAACGTGCTTTAAAACATCAGGTATGATGTTGTATCGATCAGGTAGTGTAAGGGTTACGCCTGCTTAACAGTAACAGACCAAACTCCCCGTGTAACGAACCGCAAACAACCGCCAACAGTCTATTTGCACAACCACGAGATAGATAGATTTGATAGATAGATACATAGATTACATAGATCAATAGATGCAATATACATTTGATAGATACGAATTACATAGATCAATAGATGCAATATACATTTGATAAATACGAATTACATAGATCAATAGATGCAATATACATTTGATAAATACGAATTACATAGATCGATAGATGCAATATACATTTGATAGATATGAATTACATAGATCAATAGATGCAATATACATTTGATAGATACAAATTACATAGATCAATAGATGCAATATACATTTGATAGATACAAATTACATAGATCAATAGATGCAATATACATTTGATAGATACGAATTACATAGATCAATAGATGCAATATACATTTGATAGATACGAATTACATAGATCAAAAGATGCAATATACATTTGATAGATACGAATTACATAGATCAATAGATGCAATATACATTTGATAGATACGAATTACATAGATCAAAAGATGCAATATACATTTGATAGATACGAATTACATAGATCAATAGATGCAATATACATTTGATAGATACGAATTACATAGATCAATAGATGCAATATACATTTGATAGATACGAATTACATAGATCAATAGATGCAATATTGTCATGTTCACATATGCAGTTATTGTAGTAATTCACTTGGAAATAGTACTGTCTCTTTAATAGTCTGACATCCAACCTATAAATGGCCTCCTCCCACACTACTCTTTGCTTGGTATTGGATCGTAGATTGCTTTGTCTGTGCTCCTTCCCAGCCTCCCTTGAACAAACCTCAGAACTTTCTGTTCAGCTACGGAACACTAAGCCGCCTATCAGCTGTTTCACTGAACCCGGAAGTATCGGAGCGGTGACGTCACACGCCAACCTTAGCCGCATCTCGTGGACTGTATCTGACTGCTCGCTCTCAATTCTTTCTCCTGCAGTTAAGCTTTAACTGCCCAGGTACCTCTTTAGCCTACTTACCTGTTAAATACACTTTTCACATTATAATGCACTCTGATCGAACTGCACAGTGTCAAGTTAGTTACGCTTTAGTTGTTATAATTTTCTCTGTGTTAACACCTTATTCAGTGGTAACTTGCTGTGCTTATACTGCTGCATTTCTTCAGTGATTTAATCACATGTGGCAGCCATAGAATATCCACAGCATATCCTACCATCCATTAAACTGCATTGATTCAATGTGGGTTCTCACATTACATATATTGTAATTGATGTTACCACCCAAAAACAATCTCTGCAACAAACTTACTAAAATTACATTTATCTCAGCTGCTGTGGTTCACTTAGACACTCACTTGTATTTCAGACATCACAAATATACATTTGATAGATACGAATTACATAGATCAAAAGATGCAATATACATTTGATAGATACGAATTACATAGATCAATAGATGCAATATACATTTGATAGATACGAATTACATAGATCAAAAGATGCAATATACATTTGATAGATACGAATTACATAGATCAATAGACGCAATATACATTTGATAGATACGAATTACATAGATCAATAGATGCAATATACATTTGATAGATATGAATTACATAGATCAATAGATGCAATATACATTTGATAGATACGAAATACATAGATCAATAGATGCAATATACATTTGATAGATACGAATTATATAGATCAATAGATGCAATATACATTTGATAGATACGAATTACATAGATCAATAGATGCAATATATATTTGATAGATACGATTGATAGATCGATTCGATAGATAAATAGATAGATTTGATAGATATATAATTTCCCTGACAGAGAATTACAATAAGACATGCAGTGTGGGACCCATGGTAAGGCTCCCAGAGGCAGTTGCGCCACCAGGGGACGTGTATATGGCATGGATTTTTGGAACGGGGAGATGGAAAAAGATGCTTGCTCGGTCCTCCTGCTTCAAATTTGTGGCACTGCGCGTGCAATCTATTGTGCCACCAGATATGAGTGGTGTGTTAAGTAGTACTATTCTTAGCAGTTTAATACCTGTTACTCCCCCTATGGGGGGAGGTGTATATGGCATGGATTTTAGGTACTGGGAGATGGAAAAAGATGCTTGGTCGGTCCTCCTACTTCAAATTTGGCCGAAACACAAGTGGCTGTCACAAAACAGTCCGGCCACGAGATAGATAGATTTGATAGATAGATACATAGATTACATAGATCAATAGATGCAATATACATTGGATAGATACAATTTACATAGATCAATAGATGCAATATACATTTGATAGATACGAATTACATAGATCAATAGATGCAATATACATATGATAGATACGAATTACATAGATCAATAGATGCAATATACATTTGATAGATACGAATTACATAAATCAAAAGATGCAATATACATTTGATAGATACGAATTACATAGATCAATAGATGCAATATACATTTGATAGATACGAATTACATAGATCAAAAGATGCAATATACATTTGATAGATACGAGTTACATAGATCAATAGATGCAATATACATTTAATAGAAACAAATTACATAGATCAAAAGATGCAATATACATTTGATAGATACGAATTACATAGATCAAAAGATGCAATATACATTTGATAGATACGAATTACATAGATCAATAGATGCAATATACATTTTTTTTTTTTTTCTTTTTTTTTTTTAAATAATTTTTATTGAGGCATTGAAAATTAACAACACAAAGAATATATCCAGGCACAGAACAGTAGATACAGAAAAAAAAACTTATACATCTCACATATGAAGAGTAAACAAGAAGTAATTAAGACATTGGTGTGCTAGAATAGTATTTGTTATCACAGTGTCCCATCCATAGTAGTGCCGTACATGTATGGAAGTTGGGATCAGTGGCATGAGATAAGTAGCTAGGTCAAAAACAGAAGAATAAGGGTGAACATAAGTTATGATACTACCATTGTGATCTCTAATATGAAATGTAAAACTGTAAATAAAAAAAACATGTGTGACTGGAACAAATATAGATGCCTCATTTTTTATTTTTTTTTGTAACTGAAAGCTAATGGTCCCCACTCTGCAATAAAGGCATTCTAGAAATTAAATAAAAGTAAGAGGTAGGGAGTTGGCTGTTGTCAGGCCTCCCATAGGCCTGTATATAAGGGGGGGGGGGGGGGGAAGCAGCGGACCAAAGCCGCTTATAATAAAGGGGAGATGGGAGGGCGGAGCCAATCAATACGTTATAAAGGTGTAGGCTAGAGGGCTATTTAATTATATGAGGTGGGGGACTCAAAGAAGGAGGATGAAAATACTCATGGCAGATAATTTATAGAGAAGTGGTATGCATACTATAGAATATGTGTAATTTAAAGTTACTAACTAAGCTAATGTTAAAATAAAAGAATATGGTTTCACTAGGAGCTGAGGCCAGCACAATTTGAGACCCTGACATATGGACAAAAATCAAGCTTATTAAACTATAAAGTAACAGGTGATGAGCATAAAAAATAAAAACAAGGGAATATATACTAGCTAAAGAGAGTAGGGTGTTGCACCTCCAATGAGGTAAATACTAGTTTCAAGAGCTTAAATATTAGTATGGTACCTAGGTAAATTGTATGCAGGGACCAAAAATGCATAAGAATAGAATAGTGTGAAGAATATGTAGGGGGGATGTTAGTCGGAGGACAATATTCCTGGAGCTATATACGTTATAGAGGTGTAGGCTAAAGGGCTATTTAATTATATGAGGAGGGGGACTCAAAGAAGGAGGATGAAAATACTCATTACATATAAGAGTGGAATAGTGTGAAGAATATGTGGGGGAGATGTTAGTTGGAGGACAATCTTCCTGGAGCTATACTTCCATTAGCCTAAAGCCATAGTAATGGAAATCTTAGGGATGTGAATGGAGTTGTAGTTGGATTAGGATTTCTATCAGTATTCTGAGACTTGGGGTGAAGAACCGATACGGACAGTAAGGTTATAGGAGACGTGGGGGATGATAGCCATTTTGGTATGTATAGGAAGGGAGCAATATGGGATCATACAGATAGTATTACATAGATCAGTCCGAGATATAAACAGCGAAAATATAGTTATCCACCTAGTGATTAAGGAGTATAATAGCTTGCACATTATGGATAGAACATTAGCATGAAAAAGGAGTTAAATAGTTAGAACATCCTATGCTGAAACAAGAACAAGCATTGTGAAGTAATATATAAACTTTTAGGAACACTTATACATTTGCTGTAGCGCATAGTAAAATATTTTAGCCTCTAAAGGAGTTAAATAGTTAGAACATCCTATGCTGAAACAAGAGCAAGCATTGTGAAGTAATATATAAACTTTTAGGAACACTTAGATATTTGCTGTAGCGCATAGTAAAATATATTAGCCTCCAAGGGAGTTAAATAGTTAGAACGCTAGATATTATATGTTGCGGGGAGTGGTCGCCATGACATTTGCATAACAGAAGGCAAAATATCCCAATATGTACAACTAGAGTCTGAAAGTACAGCCTAGTAGTGTCAATTGAAAATAAAAAATAAAAATTCTCCCATACGTGTTGAACCCAAGTCACACAAGAGTCTACTTAGTTGCGGCAAATCCTAACACAGACCAGCGAGAGTTGGGTACTTGCGGTGTGGGGCAGCCATTATAAATTTACCCCACTCCAGTTTTAAGTCCCACCGGTACAGGATTCTTCACATTCTGCAGAATATATGGGTAAGTGATGATACTCCATGTAGGAACAGCTGCGGCAAGTCCTAACTCTGCGATACAGGGCCCAGTGTCATAGTAGGTGGTGGGGAGAGACCATCCTCCGTGACTCAGGCCGTTTCCTTGGGGATCCACTTCACTGAGCCTCTTCCTCAGGTGTGCAGGGTTCTCTTTCCACGATGGAGGACCGGCCGCATCCCTCCAACCCGGATCTGCACTATGCGTGAGTAAGGTGATTTGCCTATGTAACCAGCAGGTATCTTCTCAGCTCTCCGCTACGTTCCTAATATAAGGCTGAGGGCTCAGGGTCTTTCCTACGTAGCTGAATTGCTCAGATTGTGCATTATGATAGAGCTCCAGCGCCTTGTCGGGCAGGTTGAATAAGGGCGGTTTAGGTTTCCATTGAACACTGGGCTCAGATAAAACACTCTGTAGGATATTAGGAGGAACCTCTGAATTAAGTCCAGAAGGAAGCTTATCCGAGTGGTCTGGTAGATCGCAGCTGGCGCTATGTTGTGAAGGGTAGCCAAAGATCTCAAATGTCTCATGTTCTGGTGGTCGTGTAGGTAGCATGGCTGCTAGCTTGTCTCTTAGCACGATTAGGTCATGTTTCAGCTCGCTATAATAGCTTTGAAGGGAGTGTGCTGTCTTCATTTCCCAGCGATCTAGAGACTCCATTCTGTTCTAAGATGGCGATTCGCGCCTTAGTAGCTGAGCGCTGAGAACCGGCTTTAGAGGCTGATTGTCTGTAAGGTTCACATTCAACACTCTCGTCATGTAAAAGGTAGTGCAGGCTCAATGAGAACTTGAAATTATTTCCGAAAAGGGATCTCCAAGACATATATAAATTCCCTTAATAAGGCCATCAATGAGGAGCTCCATAAAAGTACGTCTGTTCATAAAAGTACGTCTCCATAAAAGTACGTCTGCTTGTTGGCTCCGCCCCCGATGCAATATACATTTGATAGATACGAATTACATAGATCAAAAGATGCAATATACATTTGATAGATACAAATTACATAGATCAATAGATGTAATATACATTTGATAGATACGAATTACATAGATCAATAGATGTAATATACATTTGATAGATACGAATTACATAGATCAATAGATGCAATATACATTTGATAGATACGAATTACATAGATCAAAAGATGCAATATACATTTGATAGATACGAATTACATAGATCAATAGATGCAATATACATTTGATAGATACAAATTACATAGATCAATAGATGCAATATACATTTGATAGATACGAATTACAAAGATCAATAGATGCAATATACATTTGATAGATACGAATTACATAGATCAATAGATGCAATATACATTTGATAGATACGATTTACATAGATCAATAGATGCAATATATATTTCATAGATACGAATTACAAAGATCAATAGATGCAATATATATTTGATAGATACGATTGATAGATAGATTCGATAGATTAAGATAAATAGATTTGATAGATATATAATTTCCCTGACAGAGAATTACAATAAGACATGCGGTCTGTGACTCATGGTAAGGTTCCCAGAGGCAGTTGCTCCGCCAGGGGACGTGTATATTGCATGGATTTTCGTAACCGGGAGATGGAAAAAGATGCTTGCTCGGTCCTCCTGCTTCAAATTTGGGGCACTGTGCGTGCAATCTATTGTGCCACCAGATATGAGTGGTGTATTAAGTAGTACTATTCTTAGCAGTTTAATACCTGTTACTCCCCCTATGGGGGGAGGTGTATATGGTATGGATTTTAGGAACCGGGAGATGGAAAAAGATGCTTGGTCAGTCCTCCTACTTCAAATTTGGCCGAAACACAAGTGGCTGTCACAAAACAGTCCGGCCACGAGATAGATAGATTTGATAGATAGATACATAGATTACATAGATCAATAGATGCAATATACATTGGATAGATACAAATTACATAGATCAATAGATGCAATATACATTTGATAGATACGAATTACATAGATCAATAGATGCAATATACATTTGATAGATACGAATTACATAGATCAAAAGATGCAATATACATTTGATAGATACGAATTACATAGATCAATAGATGCAATATACATTTGATAGATACAAATTACATAGATCAAAAGATGCAATATACATTTGATAGATACGAATTACATAGATCGATAGATGCAATATACATTTGATAGATATGAATTACATAGATCAATAGATGCAATATACATTTGATAGATACAAATTACATAGATCAATAGATGCAATAAACATTTGATAGATACGAATTACATAGATCGATAGATGCAATATACATTTGATAGATATGAATTACATAGATCAATAGATGCAATATACATTTGATAGATACAAATTACATAGATCAATAGATGCAATATACATTTGATAGATACAATTGATAGTTAGATAGATTTGATAGATAAATAGATAGATTTGATAGATATATAATTTCCCAGACAGAGAATTACAAAGACGTGCGGTCTGAGACCCATGGTAAGGTTACTTCCTTTTGCACGATCGAGTACAGGTTGGGGTCCGGGATTGCCTTTTGTGCAAAGAAATTGTGGCCGGGTACCTTCCACTGCGGTGTCCCAATATCAGGGGACGTGTATATGGCATGGATTTATGGAACCGGGAGATGGAAAAAGATGCTTGGACACCCAGTACAGGTTGTTCTCCTTCAGCCTTTTCATACGAGGGTCCCCGACCCTCAACATGCACAACAGCATGAAAGACCCCATATGCCATGACTTCCTTTTACACAATCGAGTACAGGTATGGCATCGATTTTAGGAACCCAGGGATAATTTTTAGGAACCGGGAGATGGAAAAAGATGCTTGGACACCCAGTACAGGTCATTCTCCTTCAGCCTTTTTATAAGAGGGTCCCCGACCCTCAACATGCATGACAGCATGAATGACCCATATGCCATGACTTCCTTTTGCACAATCGAGTACAGGTATGGCATCGATTTTAGGAACCCGCAGATAATTTTTAGGAACCGGGAGATGGAAAAAGATGCTTGGACACCCAGTACAGGTCGTTCTCTTTCAGCCTTTTTATAAGAGGGTCCCCGACCTTCAACAGGCACGACAGGCTGAAAAACCCCATATGCCATGACTTCCTTTTGCACAATCGAGTACAGGCATGGCATCGATTTTAGGAACCCAGAGATATTTTTTAGGAACTGGGAGATGGAAAAAGATGCTTGGACACCCAGTAAAGGTCGTTCTCCTTCAGCCTTTTTATACGAGGGTCCCCGACCCTCAACATGCACAACAGCATGAAAGACCCCATATGCCATGACTTCCTTTTGCACAATCGAGTACAGGTATGGCATAGTTTTTAGGAACCCGGAGATAATTTTTAGGAATCGGGAGATGGAAAAAGATGCTTGGTCGGTCCTCCTACTTCAAATTTGGGGCACTGCGCGTGCAATCTACTGTGCCACCAGATATGAGTGGTGTGTTAAGTAGTACTATTCTTAGCAGTTTAATCCCTGTTATGTGCCTTTTTTTTGGTTTGGGTTTTGAAGCCAGCAGCGTGTGTACCATTTTTAGCCCAAGGCAGCTCATCTCATCAGGCCTTTTTTACTCTAATGTATCGCCCAATGTCAGTCCCTTTGGGATCCATCCCTCATTCATTTTAATAAAGGTGAGATAATCAAGACTTTTTTGACCTAGGCGACTTCTCTTCTCAGTGACAATACCTCCTGCTGCACTGAAGGTCCTTTCTGACAGGACACTTGAAGCGGGGCAGGCCAGAAGTTCGATTGCAAATTGGGATAGCTCAGGCCACAGGTCAAGCCTGCACACACAGTAGTCAAGGGGTCCATCGCTCCTCAGAGTGTCGAGATCCACAGTTAATGTGAGGTAGTCTGCTACCTGTCGGTTGAGTCTTTCTCTGAGGCTGGATCCCGAAGGGCTGTGGCGATGCATAGGAGTTAAAAAGGTCTGCATGTCCTCCATCAACAACACGTCTGGAAAGCGTCCTGTCCTTGTCGCCGTGGTCGTGGGAGGAGGAGTATTACTTTCATCTCTTCCCCTGTTAGATTCCCGTTGTGCTGTGAGATCACCCTTATACGCTGTGTAAAGCATACTTTTTAATTTATTTTTGAACTGCTCCATCCTTTTTGACTTGCGGGAATTCAGTAACATTTCAGTCACTTTATGCTTATACCGGGGGTCTAGTAGCGTGGACACCCAGTACAGTTCGTTCTCCTTCAGCTTTTTTATACGAGTGTCCCTCAACAGGCACGACAGCATGAAAGACCCCATTTGCACAAGGTTGGATGCCGAGCTACTCATGTCCCGTTCCTCATCCTCACTGATGTCACTGAAGGTATCTTCTTCCCCCCAGCCACGTACAACACCACGGGTACCAGATAGGTGACAACAACGAGCACCCTGGGATGCCTGTTGTGCTTGGTCTTCCTCCTCCTCCTCAAAGCCACATTCCTCCTCTGACTCCTCTTCCTCACAATCCTCTTCCTGCGTTGACACTTGTCCAGCAAGCAATGCTGATAAGGCTGTTTCTGGTGGTGATGGAGACCACAACTCTTCCTCTTCACGCTCATCTATGGCCTGATCCAGCACTCTTCGCAGGGCACGCTCCAGGAAGAAAACAAATGGTATGATGTCGCTGATGGTGCCTTCGGTGCGACTGACTAGGTTTGTCACCTCCTCAAAAGGACGCATGAGCCTACAGGCATTGCGCATGAGCATCCAGTAACGTGGCAAAAAAATCACCAGCTCCCTAGAGGCTGTCCTAGCACCCCAGTCATACAAATACTTGTTAACAGCTTTTTCTTGTTGGAGCAGGCGGTCGAACATTAGGAGTGTTGAATTTTAACGTGTCGGGCTGTCGCAAATCAAGCGCCTCACTGGCAAGTTGTTTCGCCGCTGGATATCTGTCAAGTGCACCATGGCCGTGTAGGAACACTTGAAATGGCCACACACCTTCCTGGCCTGCTTCAGGACATCCTGTAAGCCTGGGTACTTATGCACAAAGCGTTGTACAATCAGATTACGCACATGTGCCATGCACGGCACATGTGTCAACTTGCCCAATTTCAATGCCGCCACCAAATTACTTCCATTGTCAGAAACAACTTTGCCAATCTCCAGTTGGTGCGGAGTCAGCCACTGATCCACCTGTGCGGTGTGACTCTTCGCTTTCAGGCAAGTCAACCCCAAGACGGCGTGACACTGCCGTATCCGGGATGTTGACTAGTACCTGGGGAGCTGGGGGGGTGCCGTTGATGTGGAGCAAGACGCAGCAGCAGAAGAGGACTCAGTCGAGGAAGAGGTTATGGAAGAGGATGGAGTAGGAGGAGTAGAGGAGGTTGCAGCAGGCCTGCCTGCAAGTCGTGGCGGTGTCACCAACTCCTCTGCAGAGCCACGCATTCCATGCTTGTCAGCCATCAGCAGGTTTACCCAATGCACAGTGTAGGTGATATACCTGCCCTGACCATGCTTTGCAGACCAGCTATCAGTGGTCATATGGACCCTTGCCCCAACCCTGTGTGCCAGACATGGCATTACTTCCTTTCGCACAATCGAGTACAGGTTGGGGATTGCCTTTTGTGAAAAGAAATTTCGTCCGGGTACCTTCCACTGCGGTGTCCCAATAGATACAAATTTTTTGAACGCCTCAGACTCCACCAGCTTGTATGGTAAAAGCTGGCGGGCTAAGAGTTCAGACAAGCCAGCTGTCAGACGCCGGGCAAGGGGGTGACTTTGGGAAATTGGCTTCTTACACTCAAACATGTCCTTGACAGACACCTGACTGTGGGCAGATAACCAGGAACTGCTACGTAAGAGAGAATGAGTGGCGGATGGTTGAGAGGGGGCAAGGAGTACAGCAGTGGTTGACGTGGCTGAAGATGCTGGACCAGGAGGAGGATGTCGGCTTTGAGTTTGTGTGCTGCTTCTACTCATGTGTTCATCCCATCGGCGTTTGTGATGTGAGACCATGTGCCTTCGCAAAGCAGTTGTACCTAGGTGGGTGTTGGACTTCCCATGACTCAGTTTCTTTTGGCACAGGTTGCAAATGGCATCGCTGTTGTCAGAGGCAGACACACAAAAAAAATGCCACACTGCTGAGCTCTGCGATGACGGCTTTCTGGTGGTGGCAACAGCATGCGTTGATTGGCGTGCTGTCTGGCTGACCCTGGGTGCCGATGCATGCTGTCTGACTGTGCCACTAGCTCCTTTCGACGACCTCCCCCTGTTTTCAACTCGTCTCCTCCTCCTCCTCTCTGTCTCCCCATCTGAACTTTCCCCCTCTTCTTCTTCTAGCGGGCACCCACGTGACATCCACGGATGCATCATCATCAACCGCTTCACTTGTATCTGACAAATCAACAAAGGAAGCAGCAGTGGGTACAACATCACCATCATCATCACACCATACGTCCATGTCTGTAATGCTGCCTGACTGAGACATATCACTGTTATCTACATCCTCTGTCAATGATGGTTGTGCATGAATCATTTCTTCCAACTGATGTGTCAATAACTCCTCTGACAGATCAAGTGAAGCGGCTGTGGTGCTAGCGTTGGTGGTGGCGGCAGGCGGGCGAGTGGCACTGGTCACTTGAAAGGTGCCCGAAGCTAAGCTGGAGGTGGATGGTGCGTCAAGGTTAGGAGCGGAAGCTGTAGAAGATTGGGTGTCCTGTGTTAGCCATTCAACTAGGTCCTCCTCAGAACTTTTCGCGTTCATGGCACGTGGCCTCTGAACACTGGGCATTATTGTAGGGTCAAAGGGAATCACAGCACCACGTCCACGACGGCACCTGCCTCTGACTGTCATATATTTTTTTTAAATGTAGACTTACACTACTATTAAACAAAATATGAGTGGTGCCACTGGGCAAGTGGGCACAGTATACGCTGTGAGCCTGACACAAAAAAGCAGACTGATGTTTCACAATCAAAAAAGTTTATTTTTTTTAAATGTACACTTACACTACTATTAAACAAGATATGAGTGGTGGCACTGGGCAAGTGGGCACAGTATACGCTGTGAGCCTGACACAAAAAAGCAGATTGATGTTTCACAGTCAAAAATGTTTATTTTTTAAATATTTAAACTACTGTTACAACAAATATAAGTGGTGCCACTAACTTGGCAAGTGGGCCTGGCACACACGCTGGCAGGCAGGCAAATGCAATAAGATTAAACTAGCAGACTGATGTTTCACAGTCCAAAAAGTTTTTTTTTTTAAATATTTACACTACTGTTACAACAAATATGAGTGGTGCCACTAACTTGGCAAGTGGGCCTGGTACACACGCTGGCAGGCAGGCAACATCAATTAGATTACACTAGCAGACTGATGTTTCACAATCAAAAATTTTTTTTTATAAATATTTACACTACTGTTATAACAAATATGATTGGTGGCACTTAGTAAGTAGGCCTGGCACACACGCTGGCAGGCAGGCAACTGCAATCAGATTACACTAGCAGACTGATGTTTCACAGTCAAAAAAGTTTTTTTTTAAAATATTTACACTACTGTTATAACAAATATGATTGGTGGCACTAGTTGGCAAGTGGGCCTGGCACACACGCTGGCAGGCAGGCAACTGCAATTAGATTACACTAGCTGAATGATGTTTCACAGTCAAAAAAGTTTTTTAAAAAAATATTTACAATACTGTTATAACAAATATGATTGCTGGCACTAGTTGGCAAGTGGGCCTGGCACACACGCTGGCAGGCAGGCAACTGCAATTCAAATGCACTAGCAGACTGATGTTTCACAGTCAAAAAAGTTTTTTTAAAAAATATTTACACTACTATTACAACAGATATGAGTGGTGGCACTGAAGATGGAAGTAGGCACAGTATATGCTGGGAGCCTGACACACAAGCTGGCACTAGTGGCAGGCTGGCCTGGCAACTAAAATTAAATAACACTAGCAGACTGATGTAAAAGTTTTTTTTTTAAAAAATTGACACTAATGTTACAACAGATATGAGTGGTGGCACTGAGGATTGAAGTAGGCACAGTATATGCTGGGAGCCTGACACACAGGCTGGCACTAGTGGCAGGCTGGCCTGGCAACTAAAATTAAATAACACTAGCAGACTGATGTAAAAGTTTTTTTAAAATAAAGTTACACTAATATTACAACAGATATGAGTGGTGGCACTGAGGATGGAAGTAGGCACAGTATATGCTGTTAGCCTGACACACAGGCTGGCATTAGTGGCAGGCTGGCCTGGCAACTAAAATTAAATAACACTAGCAGACTGATGTAAAAGTTTTTTTAAAAAATTTTTACACTAATGTTACAACAGATATGAGTGGTGGCACTGAGGATGGAAGTAGGCACAGTATATGCTGGGAGCCTGACACACAGGCTGGCACTAGTGGCAGGCTGGCCTGGCAACTAAAATTAAATAACACTAGCAGACTGATGTAAAAGTTTTTTTAAAAAATTTTTTACACTAATATTACAACAGATATGAGTGGTGGCACTGAGGATGGAAGTAGGCACAGTATATGCTGTTAGCCTGACACACAGGCTGGCACTAGTGGCAGGCTGGCCTGGCAACTAAAATTAAATAACACTAGCAGACTGATGTAAAAGTTTTTTTAAAAATTTTTTTACACTAATGTTACAACAGATATGAGTGGTGGCACTGAGGATGGAAGTAGGCACAGTATATGCTGTTAGCCTGACACACAGGCTGGCACTAGTGGCAGGCTGGCCTGGCAACTAAAATTAAATAACACTAGCAGACTGATGTAAAAGTTTTTTTAAAATTTTTTTACACTAATGTTACAACAGATATGAGTGGTGGCACTGAGGATGGAAGTAGGCACAGTATATGCTGGGAGCCTGACACACAGGCTGGCACTAGTGGCAGGCTGGCCTGGCAACTAAAATTAAATAACACTAGCAGACTGATGTAAAAGTTTTTTTAAAATTTTTTTTACACTAATATTACAACAGATATGAGTGGTGGCACTGAGGATGGAAGTAGGCACAGTATATGCTGTTAGCCTGACACACAGGCTGGCACTAGTGGCAGGCTGGCCTGGCAACTAAAATTAAATAACACTAGCAGACTGATGTAAAAGTTTTTTTAAAAAAATTTTTACACTAATGTTACAACAGATATGAGTGGTGGCACTGAGGATGGAAGTAGGCACAGTATATGCTGTTAGCCTGACACACAGGCTGGCACTAGTGGCAGGCTGGCCTGGCAACTAAAATTAAATAACACTAGCAGACTGATGTAAAAGTTTTTTTTTTAAATTTACACTAATGTTACACCAGATATGAGTGGTGGCACTGAGGCTGGCAGTGGCAGGCTGGCCTGGCAACTGAAATTAGATTACACTAGCAGACTGATGTAAAAGTTTTTTTAAATTTTTTTTTACACTAATGTTACAACAGATATGAGTGGTGGCACTGAGGATGGAAATAGGCACAGTATATGCTGGGAGCCTGACACACAGGCTGGCACTAGTGATGTAAAAGTTTTTAAAACATTTTTTTTACACTAATGTTACAACAGATATGAGTGGTGGCACTGAGGATGGAAGTAGGCACAGTATATGCTGGGAGCCTGACACACAGGCTGGCACTAGTGGCAGGCTGGCCTGGCAACTAAAATTAAATAACACGGGGGGGCGGAGCCAACAGCCAAGGCAACCAGAAGCATATCTACTGAGCTCCTAGGCCTTGCTTCATAAACTCTTATGAGTTGTGGCACTGAGGCTGGCAGTGGCAGGCTGGCCTGGCAACTGAAATTAGATTACACTAGCAGACTGATGTAAAAGGTTTTTTTTTAAAAAAATTACACTAATGTTACACCAGATATGAGTGGGTGAAAACAGAGCAATTAATCACAGTATATGCTGTGGGCCTGACACACAGGCCTGCTGGAAAATAAAATTAGATTACACTAGCAAACCGATGTTAAAGGTTTTTTTTTTTAAATTTACACTAATGTTACACCAGATAGGAGTGGTGGCACTGAGGATGGAAGTAGGCACAGTATATGCTGGGAGCCTGACACACAGGTTGGCACTAGTGGCAGGCTGGCCTGGAAACTAAAATTAAATAACACTAGCAGACTGATGTAAAAGTCTTTTTAAAAAAAACATTACACTAATGTTACAACAGATATGAGTGGTGGCACTGAGGATGGAAGTAGGCACAGTATATGGTGTTAGCCTGACACACAGGCTGACAGTGGCAGGCTGGCCTGGCAACTAAAATTAAATAACACTAGCAGACTGATGTAAAAGTTTTTTTTTTTTAAAAATTACACTAATGTTACACCAGATATGAGTTGTGGCACTGAGGCTGGCAGTGGCAGGCTGGCCTGGCAACTGAAATTAGATTACACTAGCAGACTGATGTAAAAGTTTTTTTTTTTTTAAATTACACTAATGTTACACCAGATATGGGTGGTGGAAAACAGAACAATTAGGCACATTATATGCTGTGGGCCTGACACACAGGCCTGCTGGCAAGTGAAATTAGATTACACTAGCAGACTGATGTAAAAGTTTTTTTTTTTTTTAATTTACACTAATGTTACACCAGATATGAGTGGTGGCAGTGAGCAAGTAGGCACAGTATATGCTGTGAGCCTGACACACAGGCTGGCACTAGTGGCAGGCTGGCCTGGCAACTAAAATTAAATAACACTAGGGGGGCGGAGCCAACAGCCAAGGCAACCAGAAGCATATCTACTGAGCTCCTAGGCCTTGCTTCATAAACTCTTAATAAACTGCTTCTTTTCAGCATCATCTTAAGCTATACGTGTGGGTGAGATACTATAGTCCATCCGGTAACTACAAGATTCCTGCTCTGAGAAGAATTTTGCAGCGACAACAGTGTTTAATAACCTCTCCAGTAGTGAGCTGTCGCACTAACATGGAAGCGCTGCAAGTGTGGGAGCAGAAGACTCAGCAACTTTTAGAGAGACATTATCATAGTCTTGCTGAGGATATATTGTCACTACTAGATCGTATATCTGAGCCACAAGAAAAGAAGACTAGGAATGCTGACCTGCAATTTATTACAACTAGAGCCCCATGTGCTCAAGTAGACGACGCTACAAGCAAGATGGTGGAGAGAAGAGCCGTTCTACTGCAGGCCCCGACTACACAAGTCGCTCACCTCCAGTCTGACAACAAGAAGAATCACGGGATACAGCGTGAGAGAGATACTCGCGCTGAAGAGGCAAGCGTCCGGAAGCAAGGTTCACCTCCTATAACTCCTATAACTCCTTCGGTACAACAGTCATTACCTAATGCAGCTCGCAACACGCAGCAAATAAAGACAGACCACAGAGGGATGCCTAAGCCACGCCATGCATATGAAGGGGACATGGAAGACATGGTTACCGAGACGTGCGCTTCATTGAGTGGGGTAAAAATAGTGAGATATTTACAGAAGATTTGCCCACCTCAGCCCGGTCAAGTAACTACTTGGTCCCAACACTATTTAATGTTATGGCCCACGGAGTACTCCTGAACTTAGATTAGTTGCGCTGCAACTTGCCCAGCGTTGCTATGTTTTACTGATCCTATGATCTACTTCATTAACCTTTAAGAGTTGATAAGACTTGCAGTACTTACTTTTCTAGTTATGCCTCTATAAATTCTGGCAAACTCTTCCTATATAAGGTGTTATTTACGAATGCTGGCCTAAGCTTTGGGATATATAATTCCACCCCCACATACTCATAATCTTTATAGTCCATGACATCTATGGTTATTGTGCATTACCTATAGGTTTATCATTACTTATAACATAAATACTTTAAACAGCCTTTTATGTGCCTTGACTTTATGCCAGGTTTATACAAATATGTCATACTAGGGGAAAATTCCAACTTTTGCTAAATCACTTATATGATATGAGATATCTGTAAATTTATTTTAAGTACCACCTTGATAATGACACATGCATGTCTTTCAGAGTCTATTTCTTTTGTGTTATATTCATCTGCAGCAAATCTAAGCATGATATTGGCTTTTAGCTGCGGTATGGACACACGTAATTATCTCTTATCACATGTTATGCGCATGCCTGTATACATATATTGTCTGTGTTTTTATAAGTCTACCTGAATCTATCCTCAGAAAGGTTGTATAGTTCTCATGAATATGCAATGAGGATTTTTCATACCACCTACCTTCATTCAAGTTGTATATACTATACCCAAGCCAGAGTTTTTTTGTATAGGTGTTTCTGGGTTATACCTTTGATACCCTGTTAATTTATATGTTTTAAGTGCTTTGCTTATGTCAATTCTCTCATTACTTATTCTCTGGGTGTCATAGCAATATTTAGCTGTTGATTACTATTAAGATATACCTAAAGGCATCTCCCCTAGGCACATCACCCTGATTATAGAGCTTGAGAGTAAACAGCACATTATATCCTTCAGTTCTTTTTCTCCATGCTGGGTTTTAATGTTGGGATCCTGGCTGCTAGAATGCTATATAACCCCCAACTCATACTATACATAATACTTAGACTAGCTGATATTATGCTATGCAAGAGTTTATGGAGGTAGTAGGTATTACTTTTCTATTGTGGTGATATTCTTATATATGACCCCCATTTTGTACATGCCGTGCTTACATGTGAAGGTGACACTGTCAGCCTTATTATGACTAAGGGTGCTTCCTATGTTGATGTTGATTTCATTACTAGAGTAATTCAACTTTTCCCTGTTGGGCCCCTCTCCTCCCTTTCCCGCTGGTACTTTTTGCCTGCGGGTCATATCCCTACTCCTTTTTCCCAACATCGCCTATAGCTGGCATTCCCCTAGGAGAGGAGCCCATCCAGAAGCCTTTTATATCTTTTATTCCATATTCCTTATTGCCTATATACTAACATCCCTCCCTGAGTATAACTGTATTGGGAATTAATCTCATTCATTATACACACAAAAGCCTAGAGACCTTTATTAGGTCCCTACTCAAGGATATTCACAAAATATAACTGGTAGCAGCCTGGGAAGTATATTAGCCTTAATATATCTTATGGCTCCGCCCTCCACTCCCCCCATATTTAGAGCGGTGCTTACCCACTGAATATACCCCCCTACTATATATATATTCCTTCGCTTCTGAAAGCTCCTAAAGAGCTGTTTACCTGACCAGTAGCTATTTCTTTTTTTTTTTTTATAATGCTGGTTCAATAGGCCTAAACTTGTGTCCCCATCTGGTCAGTCATGTATGCTATTTTATTGAAAAATCGAGGTTTCATTAACCTATCATTAATGCATTTTATAATTGTCAAAGTATTTTATTCAAGTTTGTTTATATATTTTTCTTTTCTTCATTAGAGATGCGTTATGTTCTATGTTTGACATGCAAAACCTGAATAAAAAATATTTAAAAAAAAAATAAAAAAAAATTAAATAACACTAGCAGACTGATGTAAAAGTTTTTTAATTTTTTTTTTACACTAATGTTACAACAGATATGAGTGGTGGCACTGAGGATGGAAGTAGGCACAGTATATGCTGGGAGCCTGACACACAGGCTGGCACTAGTGGCAGGCTGGCCTGGCAACTAAAATTAAATAACACTAGCAGACTGATGTAAAAATTATTTTTTTTAAAAGTTACACTAATGTTACAACAGATATGAGTGGTGGCACTGAGGATGGAAGTAGGCACAGTATATGCTGTTAGCCTGACACACAGGCTGGCACTAGTGGCAGGCTGGCCTGGCAACTAATTTTTTTTTAAATTTACACTAATGTTACACCAGATATGAGTGGTGGCACTGAGGCTGGCAGTGGCAGGCTGGCCTGGCAACTGAAATTAGATTACACTAGCAGACTAATGTTACAATATGATTGGTGGAAAACAGAGCAATTAGGCACAGTATATGCTGTGGGCCTGACACACAGGCCTGCTGGAAAATGAAATCAGATTACACTAGCAAACTGATGTAAAAGTTTTTTTTAAAAAAATTTACACTAATGTTACACCAGATATGAGTGGTGGCAGTGAGCAAGTAGGCACAGTATATGCTGTGAGCCTCACACACAGGCTGACAGGCAGGCAAATGCAAATAGATTACAAAACCCCCCCCCCCAAAAAAAACGACTGAAGTTCTAGCCCTAAAAAGGGCTTTTTGGTAGGGATGGGCGAATGTTTCGCAACATTCGAAAAACGGCACGAATTTTAACACATTCGTTCGTTCGAATCGAATTTCGAATGTTTACATAACATTCTAACATTCGATTTTCGAATATTCGGTTTCGAATTTTACGATTACATTCGAAAATATTCGAATTTGAAAAATTCGAATTTAGATTGTAATAGTATTTCTAATGCTTTTTCTTTAAATGTAATATTCGAATTATGCAATATTCGAATTCGAAAAATTCGAATTTAGATTGTAATAGTATTTCTAATGCTTTTTCTTGAAATGTAATATTCGAATTATGCAATATTCGAATTCGAAAAATTCGAATTTAGATTGTAATAGTATTTCTAATGCTTTTTCTTTAAATGTAATATTCGAATTATGCAATACGTGTATTCGAATTCGAAAAATTCGAATTTAGATTGTAATAGTATTTCTAATGCTTTTTCTTTAAATGTAATATTCGAATTATGTAATACGTGTATTCGAATTCGAAAAATTTGAATTTAGATTGTAATAGTATTTCTAATGCTTTTTCTTTAAATGTAATATTCGAATTATGCAATATTCGAATTCGAAAAATTTGAATTTAGATTGTAATAGTATTTCTAATGCTTTTTCTTTAAATGTAATATTCGAATTATGCAATATTCGAATTCGAAAAATTCGAATTTAGATTGTAATAGTATTTCTAATGCTTTTTCTTTAAATGTAATATTCGAATTATGCAATACGTGTATTCGAATTCGAAAAATTCGAATTTAGATTGTAATAGTATTTCTAATGCTTTTTCTTTAAATGTAATATTCGAATTATGCAATACGTGTATTCGAATTCGAAAAATTCGAATTTAGATTGTAATAGTATTTCTAATGCTTTTTCTTTAAATGTAATATTCGAATTATGCAATATTCGAATTCGAAAAATTCGAATTTAGATTGTAATAGTATTTCTAATGCTTTTTCTTTAAATGTAATATTCGAATTATGCAATATTCGAATTCGAAAAATTCGAATTTAGATTGTAATAGTATTTCTAATGCTTTTTCTTTAAATGTAATATTCGAATTATGCAATACGTGTATTCGAATTTGAAAAATTCGAATTTAGGTTGTAATAGTATTTCTAATGCTTTTTCTTTAAATGTAATATTCGAATTATGCAATATTCGAATTCGAAAAATTCGAATTTAGATTGTAATAGTATTTCTAATGCTTTTTCTTTAAATGTAATATTCGAATTATGCAATACGTGTATTCGAATTCGAAAAAATTCGAATTTAGATTGTAATAGTATTTCTAATGCTTTTTCTTTAAATGTAATATTCGAATTATGCAATACGTGTATTCGAATTCGAAAAATTCGAATTTAGGTTGTAATAGTATTTCTAATGCTTTTTCTTTAAATGTAATATTCGAATTATGCAATATTCGAATTCGAAAAATTCGAATTTAGATTGTAATAGTATTTCTAATGCTTTTTCTTTAAATATAATATTCGAATTATGCAATACGTGTATTCGAATTCGAAAAATTCGAATTTAGATTGTAATAGTATTTCTAATGCTTTTAAATGTAATATTCGAATTATGCAATATTCGAATTCGAAAAATTCGAATTTATATTCGAATTCGAAAAATTCGAATTTATATTCGAATTCGAAAAATTCGAATTTATATTCGAATTCGAAAAATTTGAATTTATATTATATTCGAATTCGAAAAATTCGAATTTATATTCGAATTCGAAAAATTCGAATTTATATTCGAATTCGAAAAATTCGAATTTCGAATGTAGACATTCGATATAATTATAAACATTCGAATTCGAAAGTGACATTCGAAAACTGTAAATAACATTCGATTTTCGAATTTTTAAGAATATTCGTTCTTATCGACATTCGAATTTAGAATTCGAATTTCGGTAATAACATTCGTTCTACATTCGAAATTCGAAAATTTGCACATTCGCCCATCCCTACTTTTTGGGCTGAAGTTCTAGTCCTAAAAAGGGCTTTTTGGGGTGCTGTCCTTACAGCAGAGATCAGATGAGTCCTTCAGGACTGTAGTGGACACTGAATACACTAGCCTAGCTATAAATTTCCCTATAAAATCAGCAGCAGCAGCACTATCCCTCCTCTCACTAAGAATGCAGGATCATAATGAATCTAAAATGGCTGCTGCCCAGGAGCTTGGAGGGTCTGGGAGGGAGTGTCTGCTGCTGATTGGCTGAAATGTGTCTGCAGACTGTGAGATACAGGGTCAAAGTTTACTCAATGATGATGAATAGGGGGCGCCCGTCGCGGCGAACGCGAACAAGCTAAGATCGCCGGGAACTGTTCTCCGGCGAACTGTTCGCGAGATCACTAACAGTAAATGAGTAAGAGGAAAATTACAGCTAAACACAAACACCGCAGAAATGTAAAAATAGCCCTGGTCCTTAAGGGAAAGAAATTGAAAAATGGCCTTGGTCCTTAAGGGGTTAAGAAAAACTAGAAATTTGACTGTGAAAAAATAGCAGTCAGTGGAGGGGGGCGGGATCGTGGGCGGGGATGTCCGGGGGTGCTCACACAGGAGGGCGGGCGTGTGCACGGGGAGGGAGAGGGTGGGAACCGCTACACTACAGAGAAAGTTGGTGTAAAATTTTTAAAAAAAAGGAATAAAAATTAAAAAAAAAAAGATCAGGCAGGTGGTGGGAGTTGGTCTGTGGGGGGGGGGGGAAGCTACACTACAGAAAAAAAAAAAAAAGACTTTTTTTTGCAAACTGGGTACTGGCAGACAGCTGCCAGTACCCAAGATGGCCGCCAATAAGGCAGATGGGGTGGGTTAGAGAGCTGTTTTGGGGGGGATCAGGGAGGTTGGGGGCTAAGGGGGGATGCTACACCACAGTATATGTAAATATGCTAAAAAATAAATAAAAAAAATGTAAAAACCTTTTATTTTAGTAGTGGCAGACTTTCTGCCAGTACTTAAGATGGCGGGGACAATTGTGGGGTGGGGGAGGGAAGGGAGCTGTTTGGGAGGGATCAGGGGGTCTGATGTGTCAGGTGGGAGGCTGATCTCTACACTAAAGCTAAAATTAACCCTGCAAGCTCCCTACAAACTACCTAATTAACCCCTTCACTGCTAGCTATAATACACGTGTGATGCGCAGCAGCATTTAGCGGCCTTCTAATTACCAGAAAGCAACGCCAAAGTCATATATGTCTGCTATTTCTGAACAAAGGGGATCCCAGAGAAGCATTTACAACCATTTATGCCATAATTGCATAAGTTGTAAATAATTTCTGTGAGAAACGCATTTGGCGGTGAAATGGTGGCATGAAATATACCAAAATGGGCCTAGATCAATACTTTGGGATGTCTTCTAAAAAAATATATATACATGTCAAGGGATATTCAGGTATTCCTGACAGATATCAGGGTTCCAATGTAACTAGCGCTCATTTTGAAAAAAAAGTGGTTTTGAAATAGCAAAATGCTTCTTGTATTTATTTCCCTATAACTTGCAAAAAAAGCAAAGAACATGTTAACATTGGGTATTTCTAAACTCAGGACACAATTTAGAAACTATTTAGCATGGTTGTTTTTTGGTGGTTGTAGATGAGTAACAGATTTTTCAGGGCCTGCCAGGGCACAGTGTCACACCAGTGCAACCCATATCTGGTGTAACAGTAGTGTACATTAAAAAAAAAACCTAGAAATTTGACTGTGAAATAATAGCAGTCAGTTTCCTTCACACGTGTGCGTTTCAGTGCCTGCCAGGGCACAGTGTCACACCAGTGCAACTCATATCTGGTGTAACAGTAGTGTACATTAAAAAAATAAAATAAAATTTTGACTGTAATAGATTGAATAGCAGTTAGTTGTCTGCAAGCGTGTGTGTCAGGCCTACAGCGTCTACTCTGCCAACTTCTGCCAGTGCACAGGCCACTCATATCTGTTGTCACAGTAGCTTGCACGCATAGTACCACTAATCGAAAAAAAAAAAATGACAGGCAGAGGCAAGCCACCCCACAGGGGCCGTCGTGGTCGTGGTGCTGTGATTCCCTTTGGCCCTAGAATAATGCCCAGTGTTCAGAGGCCACGTACCCTGAACTCGAAAAGTTTTGAGGACATAGTTGACTGGCTAACACAGGACACCCAATCTTCTACAGCTTCCGCTCGGAACCTTGACGCACCATCCTCCTCCAGCTTAGCTTCGGGCACCTCTCAAGTTACCACTCGCCCGCCTGCCGCCACCACCAACACTAGCACCACAGCCGCTTTACTTGATCTGTCAGAGGAGTTATTTACACATCAGTTGGAAGAAATGAGTGATGCGCAACCATTATTGCCAGAGGATGTAGATAACAGGGATATGTCTCAGTCAGGCAGTATTACACACATGGACGTACGGTGTGATGATGATGATGTTGTACCAGCTGCGGGAGTTTGGTCTGTCACTGTGAAGCGGGCGTAACCCTTACACTACCTGATCGAGACAACATCATACCTGATGTTTTAAAGCACGTTATTCCAAACAATTTAGGAATGTTAGGTGATTTATGCCCTTTATGGATTAAAACCAGACTCTGCATCAACTATGTAATTTTCCATGGGAGTTTTGCCATGGATCCCCCTCCGGCACGCCACAGTCCAGGTGTTAGTCCCCTTGAAACAACTTTTCCATCACTATTGTGGCCAGAAAGAGTCCCTGTGGGTTATAAAATTCACCTGCCCATTGAAGTCTATGGCGGTTTGCCCGGTTCGCCGGTTTGCAAACTTTTAAATTTTTATGTTCGCGACATCAATAGCCTCCCCCTTTGGATGAACTCAAGGTCTCCTTAGATCCAATCCTGGCCTTGAAAATATGTGATTGCATCAACGATCGCTTGATTTAATTTTTGCAGCAATAGTTTACCTCAGAATTTTATTCCAATGTTAAACACTTGTGGTATGAAGGTATTAATACTAAACCAACGCTGGAAGTTTTATGACATCATGCTGGTTAAGTAATGGACATTGCACAAATGAAGTTTAAATAAAATAAATAAACTGTACAATCCATTTTATATCAATGCATAATATATATATTGCAGTGATTTGTATTAAGTATAAGCCACTGCTCAGTGCTTTTTAATTACAACAATGAAACAGACAGTTCATTTTTCCTTTAAACAGTTCTTGCTTTTGTGTAAAATTGAGGCCAAAAAGCAAATTCTACAACCTGCAATTGCTGCATATCAAGTAGCTGGTTTCGGCAATTTGAAGCAAATTGATCACCTAGGTTACTGATTTTGCACAAGATTACAAGTGGAGTGGTATTTAACACTTCCGTTTGTGCACTAATAAAGCTAAAAATAAACTTGTATTGTTTAGGATATCGTATTACAAGTTGAAAGTATTTTTTTGTTGCGAACAATAGGGAATTTGATTCCCTATAGAAAAAACACCTATTGCTTGTTTGCTAACTTGATCGTGTTTAACCAAGTGTGCTATATCTGACATAAAGGGGCATATTTATCAAGGTCTGTCGGACCTGATATGACAGTGCGGATCAGGTCCGACAGACCCCGATGAATACGACGAGCAATACGCTCACCGTATTCAGCATTGCACCAGCAGCTCACAAGAGCTGCTGGTGCAACGCCGCCCCCTGCTAACTCACGGCCAATCGGCCGCCAGCAGGGGGTGTCAATCAACCCGATCGTACTTGATCGGGTTTATTTCTGGCGATGTCTGTCCACCTGCTCAGAGCAGGCGGACAGGTTATGGAGCAGCGGTCTTTGTGACCGCTGCTTCATAACTGCTGTTTCTGGCGAGACTGCAGACTGGCCAGAAACACGGGGCATAAAGCTCCATTCGGAGCTTGATACATATGCCCCAAAGTATGCACATTTTACATTCCAATGTTCTTCACATAGAAGGAAATGTTCTATTGTTTGATAGATATTTTTATATTTATCTGATTTTTTGTGTGTGAAATATAAATCTATACCTACCTATATATCTATATGCATATATACATGTATAGGTATATACAGATATATATTTTAAAAATACATAGGCCTCTAGTTATCAAGCCGTCGACTTTCTTGCATTCGACGGCACCAATACGCTCGCCTAAGATCGCCTAATATCACTGCCGCGGACCTGAATACATTCGCCAAAATTATCAAGAAAGCTGTCAAAAAGACGCGCACCAAGTACGGTGCGATGAGCAACAGACTATTGTTAACTAACAGTCATCGATCTCGCTGCTCATCGGCTTATTCGCAGCTTTCTTGGTAACCTGTCACTAATCACCCACACTATACTATACTGTTTTACCCCCTATACCGCCACTCCTGGAGCCCACTACCACCTACATTATATGTATTAACCCCTAAACCGCCTTTCACGGACCCCGCCGCAACTAAATAAAATGTTTAACCCCTTTACCGCCGCTCACGGACCCCACCTCCACCTACATTAAATTTATTGACTCCTAATCTGACCCCCCTACACCGCCGCCACCTACATTAAATTTATTAACCTCTAATCTCCCACCCCCAACATCGCCGCCACTATAGTCTAACCCTAACCCTAACACCCCCTAACTTAAATATCATTTAAATTAATCTAAATAAATATTCCTATCATGAAATAAATTATACCTATTTAAGAATAAATACTTACCTATAAAATAAACCCTAAGATAGCTACAATATAACTAATAGTTACATTGTAGCCATTTTAGGATTTATTTTTATTTTACAGGCAACTTTGTATTTATTTTAACTAGGTAGAATAGTTGTTAAATAGTTATTAACTATTTAATAACTATCTAGTTAAAATAAATACAAAAGTACCTGTAAAATAAAACCTAACCTAAGTTACAATTACACCTAACACTACACTATAATTAAATTAATTCCCTAAATTAAAATAAATTAATTACAATTAAATAAAATTAACTAAAGTACAAAAAAACAAACACTAAATTACAGAAAATAATAAAATAATTACAAGAATTTTAAACTAATTACACCTAATCTAATCCCCCTAATAAAATTAAAAAGCCCCCCAAATTAATAAAAATTCCTACCCTATACTAAATTACAAATAGCCCTTAAAAGGGCCTTTTGCGGGGCATTGCCCCAAAGTAATCAGCTCTATTAACTGTAAAAAAAAATAACAATCCCCCCCAACATTACAACCCACAACCCACACTCCCTTCCCTGCTCTAAAACCCACCCAATACCCCCTTAATAAAACCTAACACTAACCCCCTGAAGATCACCCTACCTTGAGAAGTCTTCACCCAACCGGGCCTAAGTCCTCAACGAGGCCGGGCGAAGTCTTCATCCAACCAAGCAGAAGAGGTCCTCCAGACGGGCAGAAGTCTTCATCCAGGTGGCATCTTCTATCTTTATCCATCCGACGAGGAGCGGCTCCATCTTGAAGACATCCGACGTGGAGCATCCATCCAGACTGACGACTACCCGATTAATGAATATTCTTTTAAATGACGTCATCCAAGAAGGCATCCCTTGAATCCCGATTGGCTGATAGAAGTCTATCAGCCAATCGGAATTAAGGTAGGAAAAATCCTATTGGCTGATGCAATCAGCCAATAGGATTGAGCTTGCATTCTATTGTTCCAATCAGTCTTAATTTACACACCTCTCTCTCCGTGTGTTGTTCCACCTCTGTTGCGGGATGCAGCATTGCCAGTCTCAGGAGTTTCCGTGTCACATGTGTTGCCTTAACCACGTGCAGCTCTCCAGCCAATAGTGGCTCTTGGAACTCGGCCCTATGAAAATGAATCTGTAGGGGTTCTAAAACTTTTTCTCTGCGCAGAGTTGATGCTCAGGGGTTCCTGAGTTTACTGGTGAACAAACAGTGCCCTTTAATCAACGCGTTTCATCTTTTTGCAAGGCTTTAATTACCCTCCCCTCGGTTTTCATTGGTCCAATCCAGATTTTTCTTAAGGTGGATTTTTTTCATTTAAGGTGGACAGGTTTACCATTGACTTTTATTTAGTGTTCCTCACAAAAAAGAAAAAGTTTCTATAAAATGTTCTTATGAAGATACTTTTCTTATCAGTGTTAATACTTGCAAAAAATGATTCTTCCATTTCTCTTCTTATGCTATTATTTGATGTCTACAATCAACCCTTACAAGAAAGATAATCATCATAAACATCAGTGGCCAAGCATTTCTTGGACAAACACAAAGAAAACCTGGCCTCACATGCTGGATCTTACAGAGAATAAGTCCAGGGATTAGAGGAGGTAACATTGAAACGACTCTTTTAAAGGAAGAGACTAAATGGATTTTCAGACTCCAGACCATGGCCCCTAAAGGCCTTAATGAACAACTATCCTTTAGTCCTTTTTTATAATGATTTCTGATCTAATGGGTAACGACACCATAAGATAAATAAATAATGCACAAAACACATGAGTATGGGTATCTATAGCACATACTATGTATGATGGAAATAGATAGATAGGCTATACAGGTAAATTTACACGTATGAAACTTGAAACAAATTAAATCTAGTCCAAATATGATTAAATAATATTTGCATATAATTTCATATCTAATGAACAATATCGTCGAATTCAGATCACTGTTATTTACTGCATGGGATGGGCCATATAGTGGTATTCATATTTATGATGGTACACTATATTAACAACCTACCATTATTGATATTAACAAGGCATATAACTGGAGTTACTATAGATAACCCCAGACTCCCATGTTTAATGTTTAATCATTAATTTGCGTGATTATTTCTTATCTATATATGTATGGATGTATTTATACAATTAATACGTATATATACTAAGTAACAACAGACAAACTTTTAATCCATTGTGCTCATATATAATCATTACTCATGAGATCAATCCTCACTTATAGATTAGTTTATTTAAGGATCACGATTTAATACAATAAATTTACTATTAAGTATAAGTTTAAAAAGCTACCATGATATCTATCCGTATGTTCAGGTATTCATTAAGGATTGTAATATGTATGACATCAGGGGATTTTGCAACCGGATTTGACGCCATTATTCCTGACGCTTTACAGGACAGTACAGCACCTTTGAAAAGACTGTCATAGACCTTCAGATTGATAAATGAGGAGTTTTGTGTAAATACTGTGAATATGTAAATGGTTATATTGTGTGCAATTCGGTTGTGGAATCCATGATTTGTACATTAAAGCCATCAAAGCTGTGCGTTTGGGGCTCTGACTGCTATTATTAGATACAAGATAAAAAGTTAACATGATATCTATTCGCATGTTCAGGTATCCATTAGGGATCGTAATGTGTATGACACCAGGGGAGCCTGTAACAAGGTTTAACACCATTACTCTTGACCCTTTACAGGACAATACAGCACCTATGAAAAGGCTGTTATAGACCCTGAGATTGACATATTAGAAGTTCGTTGAAAACACTGTGAATATGTGAATAGTTATCTTATGTGCAACTCGGTTTTGGAATCCATGATTTGAAGATTAAATGCCATCGAAGTAGCACGTTTGGGGCTCTGATTGTCACTATAAGGTACAAGTTAAAAAGTTAACATGATATCTACCCGCATGTCCAGGTATCCATTAAGGATTGTAATATGTATGACAGCAGGGGATTTTATAACCGGGTCTGACACCATTATTCTTGACGCTTTACAGAACAGTACAACAACTACGTAAAGATTGTCATAGACATCTAGACTGACATATGAAAAGTTCTGTGAGAATACTGTGAATATGTAAATGTATATTTCATGAGCAACTCGGTTGTGGAATCCAAGATCTGAACATTGAATGCCGTCAAAACAGTACAATTGCTGGATATTACAATGCACCCTGACGGGTTTGTTTACTAACTCTGAGAGCTGAACCTGATTGGTAGATGTCCATACACACCCTCTCTTACCCGAGTACAGTCATTTGCACTGAAATTTTGGTGACGTCACCCTAACATCGCGATTGGTTACTCGCGCTCATGTGACTCACACACACCCCCTATACGATTGGTTCGCTTGGCCTTAAATCAGGAGGCACGAAGGTCGTTCGCTCTGCTTCTCCATGTGTTAATTGTTAAACAAATAGAATAATTTAATATTGTTGGCCAAATATCGGCACCTTAGCTTAAAACGGAGGGTCTTTTAGTGGGAGAATAATCTATGGTATAAGGTGAAACTATATTGTAACGATAATCACTTTATAACACCTCTAGTCATTATCGTCATCCAGTGGAGGCTCCTCCATTTGAGCACATTCGCACGTGCCCCCCTGAAGAAAAATAAAAAATATATAATTTTTCCAATAGCCCCCTATTGAAAAAATTATATTTTTTTTTACCCCCCAGAAAAAAATACAATATACACTTTTATTTTATTTTTTAAGTAAAAGTGCCAAAATATTACACAAATAGCTTACATAGATACACAGCCTGCCTGCCTGGCCCCTGTACTAAATTTTAATCTATCTATCAAAGCCCTACCGCACGTGCGATAGCCTAAGCTATGGCACTGTGCTTTGCGCAATCTAAAATTGCCTGCTGCGCAGCTCCCAGCCTCCCCATCCCCATGCTTAGCTGTTCGCACACTTCAGCCTGTGCGAGGGGTGGGAGGGACTCGAGGGAGACAGGCAGCAGGCCATCAGCAGCCAATGACAGAGTCACACAGAAGAGCCGCGTCATCAACTCATCATTCCCATGTGATCATGTGACATCCTTTTGACTGCCTGCAGACCGGGAGAGTGAGAGTTGTTGCTGTGATGCCCCAGACAGTGTTTGCGCGCTAAAAGGTAGAGGTAAGGGCTTATGTATTTTTTTTATTTTTGTGGTTTGATCACACCATGTTTAGTTACTAATATAAGTTATATTAGTAACTAAACATGGTGTGATCAAACCACAACTGCTCTGCTGTATATTTAGTCATTTGTTTCCGGTGGTGGCCCAGTGTGTATATTATACACACAACTCTAGTAACATGGCACAACAGGCAACTTCATCAACTATATTTGAGCCTGGCCGGTGGCCGCTGTCACTTAGGCTGCATCTGCCGAGTGCTTCTGACTGCTTGTTTTTCTTCTCTCTCCCCCTTGAAACTAAAGTTACAGCCTTACAGTAATGCTAACTAACTAACCACGCTGAACTGGAACTTCCTAAACACAGATATCTATGCATTATATATTGCACGGTATATAATGTATAGATATCTGTGTTTAGGAAGTTCTAGTTCAGCGTGGTCAGTTAGTTATCATTACTGTAAGGCTGTAACTTTAGTTTCAAGGGGGGGAGAGAGAAGAAAAACAAGCAGTCAGAAGCACTCGGCAGATGCAGCCTAAGTGATTGTAGCAAAAAAGCAGACGCACGTTACTAGCTTCCTCCCCCAGTCACCCTTCAGTAGTTTAGACCAACAGTCTTCCCTCCTGCACTGTCTGCTAGAATTGAGAGGTAGAGCAGAGGAATCTAAGCTTTATGTGGTGCAGTTTAGCTCCGTGTGCTAAACACTGCATATATCATCTTGACAGGCAGTGTTTAGCACACGGAGCTAAATCCCACAGCATAAAGCTTCTATCCTATGTGAATGTCTGTGCTTGCTATTTAGCAATAACATCTCTGCAGAGTGTGCAGGCTAATAAATTCCAGCCAGGGGGTAGAGTCCTTATTGGCTGCCTAGTGCCTCCCTTGTCAGTGTTTTAACTATTCAGGTATTAAATAGTTTAAATTACAGTGGCAAAACCATGATTTCCCTATGTAAATTTGCCAACACTTTCTGTCTCTGTATCTCTCCCCCCTCTCTGTATCTCTTCCCCCTCCCTGTCTTTGTATCTCTCCCCCCTCTCTGTCTTTGTATCTCTCCCCCCTGTCTGTCTCTGTATCTCTCCCCCCTCTCTGTCTTTGTATCTCTCCCCCCTCTCTGTCTTTGTATCTCTCCCCCCTGTCTGTCTCTGTATCCCTCCCCCCTCTCTGTCTTTGTATCCCTCCCCTCTCTCTGTCTCTGTATCTCTCCCCCTCTCTGTCTCTGTATCTCTCCCCCTCTCTGTCTGTGTATCTCCCCTCTCTGTCTGTGTATCTCCCCTCTCTGTCTCTGTATCTCCCCTCTCTGTCTCTGTATCTCCCCCCTGTCATTGTATCTCTCCCCCTCGCTGTCTCTGTATCTCTCCCCCCTCTCTGTATCTCCCCCTGTCATTATATCTCTCCCCCTCGCTGTCTCTGTATCTCTCCCCCCCTCTCTGTATCTGTGTTTGTATCTCTCCCCCTCTCTCCCTCTTCCCCCTATGTCTCTCTCTTTCCCCCTCTCTGTATCTCACTATCCCCCTCTCTGTATATCTCTCTCTCCCCCCTCTTTGTTGCTCTCTCTCTGTGTCTCTCTCCCTCTCTCTCACCCTTCTCACTATGTCTCTCTCTCTGTATATCGCTCTTTATCTCTCCCTCTCTCTCTCCCCTCTCTGTCTGTCTCTCTCTCCCCCCTATCTCTCTCTCTCCCCCCTATCTCTCTCTCTCTCCCCCCCTCTCTCTCTAATAACCATAAATTATATGCAGGTAACCTCCAAATGTACATTATGAAGAAAATGTAATAATGAGTTAAAGGGACACTGAACCCACATTTTTCCTTTCATGATTCAGATAGAACAATTTTAAACAACTTTCCAATTTACTTCTGTTATCTAATATGCTTTGTTCTCTTGATATCTGTTGTAAAAAAGGATACCTAGGTAGGCTCAAAAGCAGCAATGCACTACTGGGAATTAACTGATGTTTAGTGCCTGCACATATATGCCTCATGTCATTGGCTCACCCAATATGTTCAACTAGCTCTCAGTGAGATATTGATGCTCTTTCAATAAAGGATACAAAGAGAATGAAGCAAATTTGATAATATAAGTTATATATAGATATATATATATACATACACACACACACACATTAAAATGCCGGGGCCATCTGAGGGGCGGGGCTAGTGCTCCCCCATCCTCAAAAGTCACCAGCCGCCACTGTCGTCATCTAAGGGAGCAGTTCTGTGGAGTATCCACATTGCTCTCACCGAGGATATTTCTAAGTTCCATTTGATGTGTGCACAAACACTCTCCACTACCCAATACCGGGTTCTCAGCTGACCTATATGAGATCTAAACAAGCTTTACTTAGGGGACAATACCCTCTCTTTATAACAAGAAACAATAGCCGAATATCGGCACCTTAGCTTTAATCTTGGAGGGTATTTAGTGGGAGAATAAGATATGGTAAAAATTGAAACTATACTGCAACGATAATCACTTCATAGTACGATATTTCTAATTCCCATTTGATGTGTGCACAAACACTCTCCACTACCCAATACCGGGTTCTCAGCTAACCTATATGATAATAAGCTTTACTTAGGGGACAATCCCCTCTCTTTGAAACGAGAAGCAATACACGTTTTTTCTAACTTTATATTGTGTCTAAGGGCACCATTTTATTATTGGAAGACATTCTAATAATAACATTTTGATACCTTCAGGGGTTATTCAGTTTAATATGTGTGACTGATATGTGGGGCAGTTATTATATATAAGAATTAATTGTCGGGCATAATATATGCTATCCTTTGTCTAGTCTAAGCTAAATCAGTCCGTGTCCGTTCGGGGAAACGCTGTGGTTTTGTTTAAGCACCCCCTTCGGTAACCCTTGCATATGAGCTTAGCATTTTGTTATACAAGAACAATTTGATATACTACCCCCCTTCTTGATTATGCAAGCCACATCTATAAGCTATGGTATTACTTATTAACCCTGTGTGATCCTAGACACAGTATTTTTAATATTCTTGCACTTTAGATTTTAACATTCACAATTAATGTATGATGAATTAGATCATCTTTAGGGGTATTTGATACCAATAAGACAAAGTATATCCTTACCGAAATAGAAAAAGCTTTATGTAAATTGATACAGTTTATTCTGTCTAATATAATGGAAAATTAGCTGTCCCTATGAGTTTCATGGGTGACAACCTAGCACAAATTAGATCATACTCTTTATTGTGTAAACACAAATATTCCCTATTTTAATTCTTATTAACACATTAAACACTCATATTAATGAACTTAATAAAAGTTATATTTTATTTAATTTCTTCCCAAGTGCCTTTTCTGATGTAGAAATTGAAAATATAAGCTCTCTATTTAAGTGTTCCACAGGATATCTCTTTTTCTCCTTTTGTATTTCTTTGAGATATATATATATATATATATGTATATATATATATATAGATAGATATATATATATATATATATAAAAAGAATGTTTTCTTCTATGGGAATAACATACAACTCTAAAGAATTCCTAAATTCTGGTTTAGCACAGTTGGTTTAACTCGGTATCCTGTTAGCGCACGGTCGATGACTATAAGGTTTGTTACAGCTCTCCCCATAGAAGTCTTTGGGGAAAAGAAGCTAGCATAGTTGCGGTATCCAAATTCCTGAAGATAGCACACATCAGATTTTCACTCGCTGGTCTAAATACTGACCAAAATATTGTTTTTTCAATTGTTGAAATGATTAAACTCAAGTAGAATGTCATGTGTTGTGTCATTATACAGATCTGACGGCAAAGATTTTTATGGTTTGTCGTGAGGGAAAAACCTACCTTTATGTTTGTATATATTATTCATGCCATAGAATTTGGTGGTGCTTCAGAAATGTTTATTATACGGAAATTTTAGAAGGAAACAAAAAAACATATACTTATAGTTGTCTGATTTATTTTTTAAATAATTTTTTCTAAAGTGCATATGTAGTTTATCTTATGTTTTAGAGGGGGGAGGAAAGTAATTGGCAAAAAATGTATGTTAATGCCGGAGTTTAGGTTTTCTATAAGATGTATAAAAGCAAGGAAATTCCAAACGTAAACAGCTCCAAATCCCCCCTTGGGAGCGTTGCATGACATCCTAAATGACATCATTAATGGCATCAAACATGATGGCAGTCAGTTGGGGAGGGCATGAGGAGGACGCTGTATTTCAGGAGGGCTGGTTACAAGGATGTGTGTGAGATCTAGTGGGATTGAGAGGGTGAGCAGAATGTGAGGGAGAGGTTGCTGATAAGGTGAGGGAGTAAAAGGTAAAGGAACACGTGTGTGTAAAAAATGGAGATGCAAGTGGGAAATTGCTTAAGGTAGGTGGATATGGAAGTGGTTTTGTGTGAGGGACAAGGGAATAAAAAGTTATCCAGATGCTAATGGAAGTTAGAGTGGGATTAGAGGGTGCAGAGTAAACCTAAATATTTTAGCCCGGAATCTAGGATGATGTCATAGCTGATATCACTATTGATGCCATTGAGAATGTTATGCAAAGCTTTCAAGTAGAGGCAGTTTAAGTTTTATATATATACAAGGCTTGAGAAACCCAGTGGTCCCGGACAACAAAACACATACACACACACACACAAACATACGGGTGGAAAAATAGCACTATGGTTTACTAGTCAGGGGTTAAAAGCTACTAGTAGTCCACTCAATGTTAAAGATAGGAAAGTCAAATATCTAAGTTATCCGGGACCACTTGGCTTTTCAAGCCCTGTATATATATATATATATATATATATATATATATATATATATATATATATATATATATATATATAAATATGTATATATATATATATATATATATATAATATTTCAAAGACTAGGTACAGCACTGTGTATGTCCCATCAAATTTTTCAAAGTGCACGTGGATCTATGGGGTCCACCTGCAACTCCCCCTACATATAGAACCAAAAACACAAAGGAGATCCCAGCACTGTTTATCAAAAATTCTTCTTCTTTATTAGCTTAACAGGAAGCCATACAATTGGATAAATGATCGAACCTCAATAATTAAAAACAAAATAGATTTAAATAAATAAATGTAAATCATAATCTTTATTTAAACCTACTGGATGTAGTGTCCCTAGTTTTTTGATTAACCAAACCTTCCTCTTTTTTAGCATTAACTCTCTATCCCCTCCTTTTCTCAACTTGGGGATATGGTCTATAACATGGAAGAGGAGATGGCTCACTGTGTATCCTGCTTGTACAAAGTGTGTTGATACAGGGAGAGTCGTGTCTTTATTTTTAATACTTAACTATGTAAATCATAATCTTTATTTAAACCTACTGGATGTAGTGTCCCTAGTTTTTTGATTAACCAAACCTTCCTCTTTTTTAGCATTAACTCTCTATCCCCTCCTTTTCTCAACTTGGGGATATGGTCTATAACATGGAAGAGGAGATGGCTCACTGTGTATCCTGCTTGTACAAAGTGTGTTGATACAGGGAGAGTTGTGTCTTTATTTTTAATACTTGACTTGTGGGAACTAATTCTGTCTTTTAGTGGGCGCATAGTCTTCCCCACATAGCCCCGCCCACAAGGACATTTCAACAAATAGACTACAAACTCTGTTTCACAGGTGTAATATCCATTAATCTCCCTTTTCTTATTTTTATTAATTTGGGCTATATCCTTGACCTTAATCATAGAATTATACTGAGCACAGCTCAAACATGTATAGGACCCTTTGTTGGGGGTGGTGAGATAATTAATGTGACAGATCTTTGTACTGCCTACATCAGCTCTAACCAATTTGTCCTTCAGGTTCTTAACCCTTTTGAAGGATTGAATAGGAGTTTTTTTAACTCTACTATGGTTGGATATGATTTATTGAGGATATACAAATGCTTCCTTAAAATCGATAATATCCTGTCACTATGTTCACTGTATTCTGTAGCAAACATTAGTCTACTTTCTTTCTTCCTTCCTCCACTGTCATTGCTAGAAATAGACTAAGCAATGACAGTGGAGGAAGGAAGAAAGAAAGGGGATAGAGAGTTAATGTTAAAAAAGAGGGAGGTTTGCTGGATCATAAAACTAGGGACACTACATCCAGTATAAGAAAAAGAGAAAAAATAACTGATCCTCACTCTAGTCATAAACGAAATAAACTTTAATCCATATTGCTTAAAATTGGAGACAAAAAACAGGACAAAAACGCAGCCAAGCTGAAACGTCTGACCGGTTTCGGTCACACAGGACCGTAATCATAGACATAATTATGCACACATGTAACTACCCTTAAAAAGGGTTAAAAACACAATGATTGGTTAATAACAAATGCCACGTAATAAACACCTTCAAAACACTTAAATGTAATGCTGAAAAATAAGATGAGAACCTATAGACAATTTTAACTTATACATAAACCTAAGATTCGTGAAAAAGTAAATATTCGATAACAAAAATATCATTAGCACTTAATGGCTTACTAAACAGTACAGATTTAATGTGCCTAAAAAAGAAAAAAAAGACATTATTATACAACAGTTAGGATTGTCAAAATGAAATAGACACAGTAGGTTATATTTACATTGGATAGTTAGCCTAACCTATATTGAAAGCTACAAAACTAAATAATAAATTGTCCTCTTATAGACTAAATTTAACTGCTATAATAAGCACACTCAGAGAGAGTATACATTCAGCATATGATAGTAAATACCAAATCGTAGCCTACAACCTAAAGATAATAGTGAGGTCAGAAATACTCCATATAGCTAAACAAAAATCCTAAATAATAATACTACACAGTATAATGTCATGTAGCACAATAGATACCATATTGTTCACAGTACTGGAAAAAGTACTAATGTGGAGTTCAAATTCAACCAGTATAATAATAATCAAGGGCTCTTTTTATTTTAAACTTGAATGTTAAATACAGATGGTAACTAACTTATCTGTGCCAAAAGTTTAGAATGTCATGTTCAGAATTGAAACCCACTGGCACCAAGCAATTTAGCTTAAATATCCAGTAAGTTTCCTGTCTACACAGGGATGACAGACTATCCCCTCCCCTAGGGGACTTGGGAATTTGCTCTATCGCTTGCCACTTGAAAGTTGCTACATCACCATAATAAATATCCAAAAAATGCCTGGAAAGAGCCGAGCACGGTTTTTCACCAGAGATATAGGATAAATGCTCCCTGATTCTTGTACCAACATCCCTAGTAGTTCTTCCTACATAGGATTTCGAACAGCATGTACACTGTATAAGATAGACTATGTAAGTACTCCTACAATTGATGCATCCCTTAGTATTAAATGTCTCACCAGACTGGCTAGATACAAATGGTCTACCCATTCTGATGTGATCACAGGAGGTGCAAGTACGTCTGCCGCATCTATAGGTACCCTCATGTGTCAGCCATGAATTGTTAACAGATGGCTCTTTCAACAGACTTGGAGACAGTATGTTTCCCAGCGTGGCAGCTCGTCTCGCTACAAACATACAGCCATCCTCAACCTTGTCCCTCAATTTCTTGTCACCCATCAGTATCGGGAGATTTTTTGCAATAATATTACAAACATCTCCGTACTGATTAGAAAACTGAGTGACAAATTTAGGTTTGGCACTAGTAGATAGAAGCTTTCTATTTCTTGGAGGACCTCTGAGCAAAGATGCCCTATCCATTTTCTTTACTTCAGATTGGGCCTTATACACAACCTCTCGTGGATAGCCTCTTTGCCTGAGTCTCTTGCTCAAGTCCCTACTCTCCTCCTGGAAATCACATTGCTGGGTACAATTGCGTCGCACCCTCATAAATTGGCCTTTGGCTATACCGTCAAAGACATGCTTCGGGTGACTGCTCTTAGCGTGTAACACGGTGTTACCAGCAATGGGTTTCCTATAGAGAGAAGAAACAACCTTGTTTGCATCAGGGATACCCTTGAGGGTGATATCCAAAAAGCAGATATCCGTTTTGTTCCACTCAAAGGTGAACTGGATGCCAACTTCATTGGTGTTCAGATATTCCACATACCTCATGGCAGAAACATAATCACCTGACCAGATCAAAAGCAGGTCATCTATATAGCGTACATATTTGATAACCTGGTCAGAGGGGTTCACACCACTACCTCCATAGACGTCCAGTAGGTTTAAATAAAGATTATGATTTACATTTATTTATTTAAATCTATTTTGCTTTTAATTATTGATGTTCAATAAAGTATTGATTGAATATATTATGTAATTATTTATATGTATTTATGATGATGTTTTTAACTTTTGTAAATATAATCTGAAAGGTCTACTAGGTGGTGCTCTTTTTGCACTAACTGTGATGTAAAATGAAGTATAATGAACTAAAGAGTTAACTAATTAATTGCACAGGTGCTATATAAGGATATTGTTATCATTACACCTTAGCATGAGTAAGGGCTATGTAGGCCTGAAACGTTGCTGCTATTTTATGGTTTCCTGTTAACCTAATAAAGAAGAAGAATTTTTGATAAACAGTGCTGGGATCTCCTTTGTGTTTTTGGAAATATACAGGGAGTGCAGAATTATTAGGCAAATGAGTATTTTGACCACATCATCCTCTTTATGCATGTTGTCTTACTCCAAGCTGTATAGGCTCGAAAGCCTACTACCAATTAAGCATATTAGGTGATGTGCATCTCTGTAATGAGAAGGGGTGTGGTCTAATGACATCACCACCCTATATCAGGTGTGCATAATTATTAGGCAACTTCATTTCCTTTGGCAAAATGGGTCAAAAGAAGGACTTGACAGGCTAAGAAAAGTAAAAAATAGTGAGATATCTTGCAGAGGGATGCAGCACTCTTAAAATTGCAAAGCTTCTGAAGCGTGATCATCGAACAATCAAGTGTTTCATTCAAAATAGTCAACAGGGTCGCAAGAAGCGTGTGGAAAAACCAAGGCGCAAAATAACTGCCCATGAACTGAGAAAAGTCAAGCGTGCAGCTGCCAAGATGCCACTTGCCACCAGTTTGGCCATATTTCAGAGCTGCAACATCACTGGAGTGCCCAAAAGCACAAGGTGTGCAATACTAAGAGACATGGCCAAGGTAAGAAAGGCTGAAAGACGACCATCACTGAACAAGACACACAAGCTGAAACGTCAAGACTGGGCCAAGAAATATCTCAAGACTGATTTTTCTAAGGTTTTATAGACTGATGAAATGAGAGTGAGTCTTGATGGGCCAGATGGATGGGCCCGTGGCTGGATTGGTAAAGGGCAGAGAGCTCCAGTCCGACTCAGACGCCAGCAAGGTGGAGGTGGAGTACTGGTTTGGGCAAGTATCATCAAAGATGAGCTTGTGGGGCCTTTTCGGGTTGAGGATGGAGTTAAGCTCAACTCCCAGTCCTACTGCCAGTTTCTGGAAGACACCTTCTTCAAGCAGTGGTACAGGAAGAAGTCTGCATCCTTCAAGAAAAACATGATTTTCATGCAGGACAATGCTCCATCACACGCGTCCAAGTACTCCACAGCGTGGCTGGCAAGAAAGGGTATAAAAGAAGAAAATCTAATGACATGGCCTCCTTGCTCACCTGATCTGAACCCCATTGAGAACCTGTGGTCCATCATCAAATGTGAGATTTACAAGGAGGGAAAACAGTACACCTCTCTGAACAGTGTCTGGGAGGCTGTGGTTGCTGCTGCACGCAATGTTGATGGTGAACAGATCAAAACACTGACAGAATCCATGGATGGCAGGCTTTTGAGTGTCCTTGCAAAGAAAGATGGCTATATTGGTCACTGATTTGTTTTTGTTTTGTTTTTGAACGTCAGAAATGTATATTTGTGAATGTTGAGATGTTATATTGGTTTCACTGGTAAAAATAAATAATTGAAATGGGTATATATTTGTTTTTTGTTAAGTTTCCTAATAATTATGCACAGTAATAGTCACCTGCACACACAGATATCCCCCTAAAATAGCTATAACTAAAAACAAACTAAAAACTACTTCCAAAACTATTCAGCTTTGATATTAATGAGTTTTTTGGGTTCATTGAGAACATGGTTGTTGTTCAATAATAAAATTAATCCTCAAAATATATATATATACAGTATCCCACAAAAGCGAGTATACCCCTCACATTTTTGTAAATATTTTATTATATCTTTTCATGTGACAACACTGAAGAAGTGTCACTTTGCTACAATGTAAAGTCGTGAGTGTACAGCCTGTATAGTGTAAATTTACTGCCCCCTCAAACTAACTCAACACACAGCCATTAATATCTAAACCGTTGGCAAAAGTGAGTACACCCCTAAATGGAAATGTCCAAATTGGGCCCAATTAACCATTTTCCCTCCCCAGTGTCATGTGACTCGTTAGTGTTACAAGGTCTCAGGTGTAAATGGGAAGCAGGTGTGTTAAATTTGGTGTTATCGCTCTCACATTCTCTCATACTGGTCACTGGAAGTTTAACATGGCAGCTCATGGCAAAGAACCCTCTGAGGATCTGGAAAAAAGAATTGTTGCTCTACATAAAGATGGCCTAGGCAAGACCATACAGCGGTTTCACAGGACAGGTTCAACTCAGAACAGGCCTCGCCATGGTCGACCAAAGAAGTTGAGTGCACGTGCTCAGCTTCATATCCAGAGGTTGTCTATGGAAAATAGACAAATGAATGCTGCCAGCATTATTGCAGAGGTTGAAGGGGTGGGGGGTCAGCCTGTCAGTGCTCCAACCATACGCCGCACACTGCATCAAATTGGTCTGCATGGCTGTCATCCCAGAAGGAAGCCTCTTCTAAAGATGATGCACAATAAAGCCCGCAAACTGTTTGCTGAAGACAAGCAGACTAAGGACATGGATTACTGGAACCATGTCCTGTGGTCCAATGAGACAAAGATAAACTTATTTGGTTCAAATGGTGTCAAGCGTGTGTGGCGGCAACCAGGTGAGGAGTACAAAGACAAGTGTGTCTTGCCTACAATCAAGCATGGTGGTGGGAGTGTCTGGCCCTGCATGAGTGCTGCCGGCGCTGGGCAGCTACAGTTCATTGAGGGAACCATGAATGTCAACATGTACTGTGACATACTGAAGCAGAGCCTGATCCCCTCCCTTTGAAAACTGGGCCGCAGGGCAGTATTCCAACATAACGACCCCAAACATACCTCCAAGACGACCAATGCCTTGCTATATAAGCTGAGGGTAAAGGTGATGGACTGGCCAATCATGTCTCCAGACCTAAACCCTATTGAGCATCTGTGGGGCATCCTCAAATGGAAGGTGAGGGAGCGCAAGGTCTCTAACATCCGCCAACTCCGTGATGTCGTCATGGAGGAGTGGAAGAGGACTCCAGTGGCAACCTGTAAAGCTCAGGTGAACTCCATGCCCAAGAGGGTTAAGGAAGTGCTGGAAAATAATGGTGGCCACTCAAAATATTGACACGTTGGGCCCATTTCCACTTAGGGGTGTACTCATTTTTGTTGCCAACGGTTTAGACATTAATGGCTGAATGTGGAGTTATTTTGAGGGACAGCACATTTACAAGGTTATACAGGCTGTACACTCACTACTTTACATTGTAACAAAATGTAATTTCTTCAGTGTTGTCACATGAAAATATATAATAAAATATTTACAAAAATGTGAGGGGTGTACTCACTTTTGTGGGATAATGTATATATATATATATATATATATATATACAGTATATATATATATATATATATATATATATATATATATATATATATATATATATATACAGGGAGTGCAGAATTATTAGGCAAGTTGTATTTTTGAGGATTAATTTTATTATTGAACAACAACCATGTTCTCAATGAACCCAAAAAACTCATTAATATCAAAGCTGAATAGTTTTGGAAGTAGTTTTTAGTTTGTTTTTAGTTATAGCTATTTTAGGGGGATATCTGTGTGTGCAGGTGACTATTACTGTGCATAATTATTAGGAAACTTAACAAAAAACAAATATATACCCATTTCAATTATTTATTTTTACCAGTGAAACCAATATAACATCTCAACATTCACAAATATACATTTCTGACATTCAAAAACAAAACAAAAACAAATCAGTGACCAATATAGCCACCTTTCTTTGCAAGGACACTCAAAAGCCTGCCATCCATGGATTCTGTCAGTGTTTTGATCTGTTCACCATCAACATTGCGTGCAGCAGCAACCACAGCCTCCCAGACACTATTCAGAGAGGTGTACTGTTTTCCCTGCTTGTAAATCTCACATTTGATGATGGACCACAGGTTCTCAATGGGGTTCAGATCAGGTGAACAAGGAGGCCATGTCATTAGATTTTCTTCTTTTATACCCTTTCTTGCCAGCCACGCTGTGGAGTACTTGGACGCGTGTGATGGAGCATTGTCCTGCATGAAAATCATGTTTTTCTTGAAGGATGCAGACTTTTTCCTGTACCACTGCTTGAAGAAGGTGTCTTCCAGAAACTGGCAGTAGGACTGGGAGTTGAGCTTGACTCCATCCTCAACCCGAAAAGGCCCCACAAGCTCATCTTTGATGATACCAGCCCAAACCAGTACTCCACCTCCACCTTGCTGGCGTCTGAGTCGGACTGGAGCTCTATGCCCTTTACCAATCCAGCCACGGGCCCATCCATCTGGCCCATCAAGACTCACTCTCATTTCATCAGTCCATAAAACCTTAGAAAAATCAGTCTTGAGATATTTCTTGGCCCAGTCTTGACGTTTCAGCTTGTGTATCTTGTTCAGTGGTGGTCGTCTTTCAGCCTTTCTTACCTTGGCCATGTCTCTGAGTATTGCACACCTTGTGCTTTTGGGCACTCCAGTGATGTTGCAGCTCTGAAATATGGCCAAACTGGTGGCAAGTGGCATCTTGGCAGCTGCACGCTTGACTTTTCTCAGTTCATGGGCAGTTATTTTGCGCCTTGGTTTTTCCACACGCTTCTTGCGACCCTGTTGACTATTTTGAATGAAACGCTTGATTGTTCGATGATCACGCTTCAGAAGCTTTGCAATTTTAAGAGTGCTGCATCCCTCTGCAAGATATCTCACTATTTTTGACTTTTCTGAGCCTGTCAAGTCCTTCTTTTGACCCATTTTGCCAAAGGAAATGAAGTTGCCTAATAATTATGCACACCTGATATAGGGTGTTGATGTCATTAGACCACACCCCTTCTCATTACAGAGATGCACATCACCTAATATGCTTAATTGGTAGTAGGCTTTCGAGCCTATACAGCTTGGAGTAAGACAACATGCATAAAGAGGATGATGTGGTCAAAATACTCATTTGCCTAATAATTCTGCACTCCCTGTATATATATATATATATATATATATATATATATATATATATATATATATATATATATATATATATATATATATATATACTGTATATATATACTAAAATAGCAAGAGTATTGCAGTGAGCAATGATACTTTTTTATTGGACTAACTATACATTTTCAAGTTGACATGCTTTTGGAAGAAAGTGTTATAGATGTCTGTGTGCAGGGGGAGCAGATGCCCCCTCCTCCCTCTACACACAGACCTCTGTAACAATTTCTGTCTTTTTAGCCATCCTGTGTTTTACAATATAATCTGTAAATTACATTGAATTGGTCAGTATTGCTTCAGACTTGAGAAAGGAAGTTATTCTTCCGAATGCTTGTAAGCTTATAAATGTATAGTTAGTCCAATAAAAAGTATCATTGCTCAATGCAATACTCTTGTTATTTTGATATCTAAATCTCTGGACTAACAAGGCTACTCAAATCAACAACCCAAGAAAAAGCACGCTGTCTAGGTGATTCACTGGAAGCACCCGGGCATATGGACATGTAAGTGGATGTATATATCTTTTTGGATATCACTATATTTACAGGTGAAACTCGAAAAATTAGAATATCGTGCAAAAGTTCATTTATTTCACTAATGCAACTTAAAAGGTGAAACTAATATATGAGATAGACTCATTACATGCAAAGCAAGATAGTTCAAGCCGTGATTTGTCATAATTGTGATGATTATCGCTTACAGCTCATGAAAACCCCAAAACCACAATCTCAGAAAATTAGAATATTACATGCAATCAATAAAACAGGGATTGTACATAGAGCAATATCGGACCTCTGAAAAGTATAAGCATGCATACTGTATGTACTCAGTAATTGGTTTGGGCCCCTTTCGCATCAATTACTGCCTCAATGCGGTGTGGCATTGAAGCTATCAGCCTGTGGCACTGCTGAGGTGTTATGGAAGACCAGGATGCTTCAATAGCGGCCTTCAGCTCTTCTGCATTGTTCAGTCTCATGTCTCTTATCTTTCTCTTGGCAATGCCCCATAAAATCTCTATGGGGTTCCGGTCAGGCGAGTTTGCTGGCCAATCAGCACAGTAATCCCACGGTCATTGAACCAGGTTTTGGTGCTTTTGGCAGTGTGGGCAGGTGCCAAGTCCTGCTGGAAAATGAAGTCAGCATCCCCATAGAGCTCATCTGTGGAAGGAAGCATGAAGTGCTCCAAAATCTCCTGGTAGACGGCTGCTTTGACCCTGGACTTAATGAAGCACAGTGGACCAACACCAGCAGATGACATGACTCCCCAAATCAACACAGACTGTGGAAACTTCACACTGGACTTCAAGCATCTTGCAGTGTGTGCTTCTCCATTCTTCCTCCATACTCTGGGTCCTTGGTTTACAAATGAGATGCAAAATTTCCTCTCATCAGAAAAGAGGACTTTGGACCACTGAGCAACAGACCAGGTCTGTTTTTCTTTAGCCCAGTAAAAAGCTTCTGACGTTGTTTGTTGTTCAGGAGTGGCTTGACAAGAGGAATATGACATTTGAAGCCAATGCCCAGGATCTGTGTGTGTGTGGTGGCTCTTGATGCACTGACTCAGTCCACTCCTTGTGAAAGTCACCAACTTTCCTGATAATCCTCGGCTGTGGTCATCCCTGCTGCTTGTGCACCTTTTTCTTCCACATTTTTCCCTTCCACATAACTTTCTATTAATGTGCTTTGATACAGCACTTTGGGAACATCCAACTTCTTTTGCAATTACCTTTTGAGGCTTTCCCTCCTTATGGAAAGTGTCAATGATGGTTTTCTGCACAACTGTTATGTCAGCAGTCTTTCCCATGATTGTGATTCATACTGAACCAGACTGAGATCCCATTTAAAGGCTCAGGAACCCTTTGCAGGTGTTATGTCTTAATTAGCTGATTAGAGTGGGACACTTTGAGCCTAGAATATTGCACCTTTTCACAATATTCAAATTTTCTGAGATTATGGATTTGGGGTTTTCATGAGCTGTAAGCCATAATCATCACAATTATGACAAATCACAGCTTGAACTATCTTGCTTTGCATGTAATGAGTCTATCTATAAATTAACTTTTGCATGATATTCTAATTTTTCGAGTTTCACTTTTATATAGTCCAATCCAAGAGTGAGTGTGGAGCCCTACGTGGGATTGCTATTATATAGGCAGCTGGAGAGCACTCTAACTTCTTAGGTCAATCTGCCAAGGTGCATACAGAAGTTGAATAGTAATGAACAATTGGCAGCACTCACTGGTCCTTTTAAATGTGCAATTTATTTTGTGATGTTTCAGGGACCACAAGACCCTGCCCCTATTAGAAAGCCACACCCCTTAGAAAAAACATGCCCCTTTTTTTTAAAAAAACACGCCCCTTTTAACAAGCCACACCCATTTTAAAAACCACACCCCTTTGTGAAAGTCACACCCCTCAAATGGCCCCACCCATTTGAACCAGCAGTGTTTTTGGTCATCGTCTTCTTGAAATATCCGGCCTGGGGTAACTTCAACTCAAGTTTGTGACTGATTCCTCAACATTATTCTCAAGTATCTGCTGATATTGAGTGGAATCCATGAGACCCTCAACAATATTCTCAGTAGTACAGGTCTTTGGACGTGGTCTGTGGGCTGTTTTTGACCGTTCTCACCATCCTTTGCCTTTGCCTATGGCCCTCTCCGATATTTTACTTGGCCTGCCACTTCTGGCCTTAACAAGAACTGTGCCTGTGGTCTTCCATAACCTCACCATGCATTGCTCACTATGTTCCTCACAGTGGACACAGACATCTTAAATCTATGCAATTGCAATAGCTTTTTCTAGCCTTTCTCTGTCTAAACCAACAATCTTTGTTTTAAGGTAATTTGAGAGTTGTTTTGAGGCCCCCCATGTTGCCACTCTTCAGAGGAGAGTCATAGAGAACAACTTGCAATTGGCCACCTTAAAACCTTTTCTCATGATTGGATACACCTGTCTATGAAGTTTAAGGCTTAACGGGCTCACCAAACCAATTTTGTCTTCCATTTAATCAGTTCTAGGTAGTTACAGGTATTCAAATCAACAAAATAACAAGGGTGCCCAAATGTATGCACCTGTCAAATTTTGTTATGATGCATATTGCACATTTTCTGTTAATCCAATAAACCTCATTGCACTACTGAATTTTTACTGTGTCCTTCATTTATTTGATAGATCAAAATGAAATTACTGATCCAAACAGCCATTTATTAATAACTGAAAATCATGGAAATTGTCAGGGGTGCCTAAACTTTTGCATACAACTGTATATGATTTCATGCACTCAAACTGTATTAAAGTCATGTACTCAGATAGGAAATATATTATTATATATAAATACTATGCTCCAATACAGCTCCCAGGCAGGATATCTAAAAAATATACAAAGGGAACATTTGTTAAAGTTTAATCTTCAAAAGATTCTTTACTTCATCGCTTAATGAGATTAGATCGCTACAAACAAGATAACCATGTTACCTCTCTGGGGTGACAGAGAAACAATTCTGTACTTTAGTAGTGATGTCGCGAACCTTAAAATTTTGGTTCGCAAACGGCGGACTAGAACTTCCGCATCTGTTCGCGAACCGGCGAACCGCACGAACCGCCATTGACTTCAATAGGCAGGCGAACTTTAAAACCCACAAGGACTCTTTCTGGCCACAATAGTGATGGAAATGTTGTTTCAAGGGGACTAACACCTGGACTGTGGCATGCCGGAGGGGGATCCATGGCAAAACTCCCACGGAAAATTACTTTTTTGATGCAGAGTCTGGTTTTAACCTATAAAGGGCCTTAATCACCTAACATTCCTAATTTTTTTTTGAATAACGTGCTTTAAAACATCAGGTATGATGTTGTATTGATCAGGTAGTATAAGGGTTACGCCCACTTCACAGTGACAGACCAATCTCCCCGTGTAACACACCGCAAACAACCGCAAACAGTCCATTTGCACAACCACGAGATAGATAGTTTTGATAGATAGATACATAGATTACATAGATCAATAGATGCAATATACATATGATAGATACAAATTACATAGATCAATCGATGCAATATATATTTGATAGATACGAATTACATAGATCAAAAGATGCAATATACATTTGATAGATACAAATTACATAGATCAATAGATGCAATTTATATTTGATAGATACGATTGATAGTTAGATAGATTCGATCGATAAATAGATAGATTTGATAGATATATGATTTCCCTGACAGGGTATAACAATAAGACATGCGGTCTGGGACCCGTGGTGTGTTAAGTAGTACTATTCTTAGCAGTTTACTACCTGTTACTCCCCCTATCGGGGGAGGTCTATATGACCTGCATTTTTGGAACAGGGAGATGGAAGAAGATGATTGGTCTGTCCTCCTACTTCAAATTTGGCCTAAACACAAGTGGCTGTCTCAAATCAGTCCGGCCACGAGATAGATAGATTTGATAGATATATATACATAGATTGATAGATATAATCGATAGAAGATAAATAGATTGATTTGATAGATATATAATTACCCTGACAAAGTATAATAATAAAACATGCGGGCTGGGACCCATGGTAACTAGGTTGTGTTAAGTAGTACTATTCTTAGCACTTTAATACCTGTTATTCCCCCTATCGGGGAGGTCTATATGGCCTGCATGATTACCCTGACCAAGTATAACAACAAAACATGTGGTCTGGGACCCATGGTAACTAGGTTGTGTTAAGTAGTACTGTTCTTAGCACTTTAATCCCTGTAATTCCCCTTATCGGGGGAGGTCTATATGGCCTGCCTGATTACCCTGACAAAGTATAACAACAAGACATGCGGTCTGGGACCCATAGTAACTAGGTTGTGTTAAGTAGTACTGTTCTTAGCACTTTAATCCCTGTAACTCCCCCTATGGGGAGAGGTCTATATGGCCTGCATGATTACCCTGACCAAGTATAACAACAAAACATGCGGTCTGGGACCCATGGTAACTAGGTTGTGTTAAGTAGTACTGTTCTTAGCACTTTAATCCCTGTAACTCCCCCTATCGGGGGAGGTCAATATGGCCTGCATGATTACCCTGACAAAGTATAACAACAAGACATGCGGTCTGGGACCCATGGTAACTAGGTTGTGTTAAGTAGTACTGTTCTTAGCAGTTTAATACCTGTTACTCCCCATATCGGGGGAGGTCTATATGGCCTGCATCATTACCCTGACAAAGTATAACAACAAGACATGCGGTCTGGGACCCATGGTAACTAGGTTGTGTTAAGTAGTACTATTCTTAGCACTTTAATCCCTGTAACTACCCCTATCGGGGGAGGTCTATATGGCCTGCATGATTACCCTGACAAAGTATAACAACAAGACATGCGGTCTGGGACCCATGGTAACTAGGTTGTGTTAAGTAGTACTATTCTTAGCACTTTAATCCCTTTTACTCCCCCTATCGGGGGAGGTCTATATGTCCTGCATGATTACCCTGACAAAATATAACAACAAAACATGCGGTCTGGGACCCATGGTAACTAGGTTGTGTTAAGTAGTACTATTCTTAGCACTTTAATCCCTTTTACTCCCCCTATCGGGGGAGATCTATATGGCCTGCATGATTACCCTGACAAAATATAACAACAAGACATGCGGTCTGGTACCCATGGTAACTAGGTTGTGTTAAGTAGTACTGTTCTTAGCAATTTAATACCTGTTACTCCCCATATCGGGGGAGGTCTATATGGCCTGCATGATTACCCTGACAAAATATAACAACAAGACATGCGGTCTGGGACCCATTGTAATTAGGTTGTGTTTAGTAGTACTATTCTTAGCACTTTAATCCCTTTTACGCCCCCTATCGGGGGAGGTCTATATGTCCTGCATGATTACCCTGACAAAATATAACAACAAGACATGCGGTCTGGGACCCATTGTAATTAGGTTGTGTTTAGTAGTACTATTCTTAGCACTTTAATCCCTTTTACTCCCCCTATCGGGGGAGATCTATATGGCCTGCATGATTACCCTGACAAAATATAACAACAAGACATGCGGTCTGGTACCCATGGTAACTAGGTTGTGTTAAGTAGTACTATTCTTGGCACTTTAATCCCTTTTACTCCCCCTATCGGGGGAGGTCTATATATCCTGCATGATTACCCTGACAAAATATAACAATAAGACATGCGGTCTGGGACCCATTGTAATTAGGTTGTGTTTAGTAGTACTATTCTTAGCACTTTAATCCCTTTTACTCCCCCTATCGGGGGAGATCTATATGGCCTGCATGATTACTCTGACAAAATATAACAACAAGACATGCGGTCTGGTACCCATGGTAAGTAGTACTATTCTTGGCACTTTAATCCCTATTACTCCCCCTATCGGGTGAGATCTATATGGCCTGCCTGATTACCCTGACAAAATATAACAATAAGACATGCGGTCTGTGACCCATGGTAAGGTTGTGTTAAGTAGTACTATTCTTAGCACTTTAATCCCTTTTAATCCCCCTATCGGGTGAAATCTATATGGCCTGCCTGATTACCCTGACAAAATATAACAATAAGACATGCGGTCTGGGAGCCATGGTAACTAGGTTGTGTTCAGTAGTAGTATTCTTAGCACTGTAATCCCTGTTACTCCTCCTATCGGGGGAGGTCTATATGGCCTGCATGATTACCCTGACAAAATATAACAACAAGACATGCGGTCTGGGACCCATGGTAACTAGGTTGTGTTAAGTAGTACTATTCTTAGCACTTTAAAACTTGTTACTCCCCCAATCGGGGGAGGTCTATATTGCCAGCCCGATTACCCTGACAAAATATTACAACAAGACATGCGGTGTGGGACCCATGGTAAGGTTACTTCCTTTTGCACAATAGAGTACAGGTATGGCATCGATTTTAGGAACCCAGAGATAATTTTTAGGAACCGGGAGATGGGAAAAAATGCTTGGACACCCAGTACAGGTTGTTCTCCTTCAGCCTTTTTATACGAGGGTCCAGGACCCTCAACAGGCACAACAGCATGAAACACCACATATGCCATAATTTTGCACAATAGAGCACAGGTATTGCATTGATTTTAGAAACCCGGAGATAATTTTTAGGAACCGGGAGATGGAAAAAGATGCTTGGACACCCAGTGCAGGTCGTTCTCCTTAAGCCTTTATATACGAGGGTCCAGGACCCTCAACAGGCACAACAGCATGAAATACCACATATGCCATCCTTTTGCACAATAGAGTACAGGTATGGCATCGATTTTAGAAACCCGGAGATAATTTTTAGGAACCGGGAGATGGAAAAAGGTGCTTGGACACCCAGTACAGGTCGTTCTCCTTCAGCCTTTTTATACGAGGGTCCCGGACCCTCCACAGAAACAACAGCATGAAACACCACATATGCCATCCTTTTGAACAATCCAGTACAGGTATGGCATCGATTTTAGGAACCCGGAGATAATTTTTAGGAACCGGGAGATGGAAAAAGATGCTTGGACACCCAGTACAGGTCGTTCTCCTTCAGCCTTTTTATACGAGGGTCCCGGACCCTCAACAGAAACAACAGCATGAAACACCACATATGCCATCCTTTTGAACAATCCAGTACAGGTATGGCATTGATTTTAGGAACCCGGAGATAATTTTTAGGAACCGGGAGATGGAAAAAGACGCTTGGACACCCAGTACAGGTCTTTCTCCTTCAGCCTTTTTATACGAGGGTCCCGGACCCTCAACAGAAACAACAGCATGAAACACCACATATGCCATCCTTTTGAAAAATCCAGTACAGGTATGGAATTGATTTTAGGAACCTGGAGATAATTTTTAGGAACCGGGAGATGGAAAAAGACGCTTGGACACCCAGTACAGGTCTTTCTCCTTCAGCCTTTTTATACGAGGGTCCCGGACCCTCAACAGAAACAACAGCATGAAACACCACATATGCCATCCTTTTGAACAATCCAGTACAGGTATGGCATTGATTTTAGGAACCCGGAGATAATTTTTAGGAACCGGGAGATGGAAAAAGACGCTTGGACACCCAGTACAGGTCTTTCTCCTTCAGCCTTTTTATACGAGGGTCCAGGACCCTCAACAGAAACAACAGCATGAAACACCGCATATGCCATCCTTTTGAACAATTCAGTACAGGTATGGCATTGATTTTAGGAACCCGGAGATAATTTTTAGGAACCGGGAGATGGAAAAAGATGCTTGGACACCCAGTACAGGTCGTTCTCCTTCAGCCTTTTTATACGAGGGTCCCAGACCCTCCACAGAAACAACAGCATGAAACACCACATATGCCATCCTTTTGAACAATCCAGTACAGGTATGGCATCGATTTTAGGAACCCGGAGATAATTTTTAGGAACCGGGAGATGGAAAAAGAAGCTTGGACACCCAGTACATGTTGTTCTCCTTCAGCCTTTTTATACGAGGGTCCCGGACCCTCAACAGAAACAACAGCATGAAACACCACATATGCCATCCTTTTGAACAATCCAGTATAGGTATGGCATTGATTTTAGGAACCCGGAGATAATTTTGTAGGAACCAGGAGATGGAAAAAGACGCTTGGACACCCAGTACAGGTCTTTCTCCTTCAGCTTTTTTATACGAGGGTCCAGGACCCTCAACAGAAGCAACAGCATGAAACACCATATATGCCATCCTTTTGAACAATTCAGTACAGGTATGGCATCGATTTTAGGAACCCGGAGATAATTTTTAGGAACCAGGAGATGGAAAAAGATACTTGGACACCCAGTACAGGTTGTTCTCCTTCATCCTTTTTATACGAGGGTCCACGACCCCAAACAGGCACGACAGCATGAAAGACCCCATATTTCATCACTTCCTTTTGCACAATCGAGTACAGGTATAGCATCGTTTTTAGGAACCCGGAGATAATTTTTCAGAACCGGGAGATGGAAAAAGATTCTTGGTCGGTCCTCCTACTTCAAATTTGGGGCACTGCGCATGCAATCTACTGTGCCACCAGATATGAGTGGTGTGTTAATGAGTACTATTCTTAACAGTTTCATCACTGTTATGTGCCTTTATTTTGGTTTGGGTTTTGTAGCCACAGTGCAGAACCAGAGGCCAGAAAAATTAGGCATGTCCAAATGCCTGAATAATTAGGTATTGTTGCAGCCGCTGCTGTAGCAGCGGCCAGTAAAATTTATGTTTGTAAAACAGTTAGAAAGTGCCCTAAAACCTTGCGGCTTGAACACTAGTTGTTGGCGGATAAGTCACGCAAGTCATCCGGCATTCGAAGAAAAAATACGGCAGCGTGTGTACCATTTGTAGCCCAAGGCAGCTCATCTCATCATCAGGCCTTTTTTACTCAAATGTATCGCCCAATGTCAGTCCCTTCAGGATCCATCCCTCATTCATTTTAATAAAGGTGAGATAATCAAGACTTTTTTGACCAAGGCGACTTCTCTTCTCAGTGACAAAACCTCCTGCTGCACTGAATGTCCTTTCTGACAGGACACTTGAAGCGGGGCAGGCTAGAAGTTCGATTGCAAATTGGGATAGCTCAGGCCACAGGTCAAGCCTGCACACCCAGTAGTCAAGGGGTCCATCGCTCCTCAGAGTGTTGAGATCCGCAGTTAATGCTAGGTAGTCTGCTACCTGTCGGTTGAGTCTTTCTCTGAGGCTGGATCCCGAAAGGCTGTGGCGATGCATAGGAGTTAAAAAAGTCTGCATGTCCTCCATCAACAACACGTCTGGAAAGCATCCTGTCCTTGCCGCTGTGGTCGTGGGAGGAGGAGGAGGATTACTTTCATCTCTTCCCCTGTTATATTCCGGTTGTGCTGTGACATCACCCTTATACGCTGTGTAAAGCATAGTTTTTAATTTATTTTGGAACTGCTCCATCCTTTCTGACTTGCGGTAATTTGGTAACATTTCAGTCACTTTATGCTTATACCGGGTGTCTAGTAGCGTGGACACCCAGTACAGGTCGTTCTCCTTCAGCTTTTTTATACGAGGGTCCCTCAACAGGCACGACAGCATGAAAGACCCCATTTGCACAAGGTTGGATGCTGAGCTAATCATGTCCCGTTCCTCGTCCTCACTGATGTCACTGAAGGTATCTTCTTCCCCCCAGCCACGTACAACACCACGTGTACCAGATAGGTGACAACAACGAGCACCCTGGGATGCCTGTTGTGCTTGGTCTTCCTCCTCCTCCTCAAAGCCACATTCCTCCTCTGACTCCTCTTCCTCACAATCCTCTTCCTGCATTGCAGCAGGTCCAGCAAGCGATGCTGATAAGGCTGTTTCTGGTGGTAATGGAGACCACAACTCTTCCTCTTCCTCTTCACGCTCATTTACGGCCTGATCCAGCACTCTTCACAGGGCACGCTCCAGGAAGAAAACAAATGATGATGTCGCTGATGGTGCTTTCAGTGTGACTGACAAGGTTTGTCACCTCCTCAAAAGGATGCATGAGCCTACAGGCATTGCGCATGAGCGTCCAGTAATTTTGAAAAAAAATCCCTAGCTCCCCAGAGGCTGTCCTAGCACCCCGGTCATACAAATACCCGTTAACAGCTTTTTCTTGTTGGAGCAGGCGGTCGAACGTGTCGGGCTGTCGCAAATCAAGCGCCTCACTGGCAGGTTGTTTCGACGCTGGATATCGGACAAGTGTGCCATGGCCGTGTAGGAACGCCTGAAATGGCCACACACCTTCCTGGCCTGCTTTAGGACGTCCTGTAAGCCTGGGTACTTATGCACAAAGCGTTGTACAATCAGATTACACACTTACATTGTCAGAAACAACCTTGCCAATCTCCAGTTGGTGCAGAGTCAGCCACTGATCCACCTGTGCGTTTAGGGCGGACAGGAGTGCTGGTGCAGTGTGACTCTCGGCTTTCAGGCAAGTCAACCCCAAGAAGGTGTGACACTGCCATATCCGGGATGTTGAATAGTACCTGGGGAGCTGGGGGGGTGCCATTGATGTGGAGCAAGACGCAGCAGCAGAAGAGGACTCAGCCGAGGAAGAGGTTATGGAAGAGGATGGAGTAGGAGGAGTAGAGGAGGTAGCAGCAGGACTACCTGCAAGTCATGGCGGTGTCACCAACTCCTCTGCAGAGCCACGCATTCCATGCTTGTCAGCCATCAGCAGGTTTAACCAATGTGCAGTGTAGGTGATATACCTGCCCTGACCATGCTTTGCAGACCAGCTATCAGTGGTCATATGGACCCTTGCCCCAACGCTGTGTGCCAGGCATGCCATTACTTCCTTTCGCACAATCGAGTACAGGTTTGGGATTGCCTTTTGTGAAAAGAAATTTCGTCCGGGTACCTTCCACTGCGGTGTCCCAATAGATACAAATTTTTTTGAAAGCCTCAGACTCCACCAGCTTGTATGGTAAAAGCTGGCGGGCTAAGAGTTCAGACAAGCCAGCTGTCAGACGCCGGGCAAGGGGGTGACTTTGAGAAATTGGCTTCTTACGCTCAAACATGTCCTTGACAGATACCTGACTGTGGGCAGATGACCAGGAACTACTACATAAGAGAGACTGAGTGGAGGATGGTTGAGAGGGGGCAAGGAGGACAGCAGTGGTTGACGTGGCTAAAGATGCTGGACCAGGAGGAGGAGGGCGGCTTTGAGTTTGTGTGCTGCTTCTACTCATGTGTTCTTCCCATCGGCGTTTGTGATGTGAGACCATGTGCCTTCGCAAAGCAGTTGTATCTAGGTGGGTGTTGGAGTTCCCACGACTCAGTTTCTTTTGGCACAGGTTGCAAATGGCATCACTGTTGTCAGAGGCAGACACACAAAAAAAATGCCACACTGCTGAGCTCTGCGATGACGGCATTCTGGTGGTGTCAACAGCATGCGTTGATTGACGTGCTGTCTGGCTGACCCCGGGTGCCGATGCATGCTGTCTGACTGTGCCACTAGCTTCTTGTGACGACCTCCCCCTGCTTCCAACTCCTCTCCTCCTCCTCCTCTCTGTCTCCCCATCTGAACTTTCCCCCTCTTCTTCTTCTCTTCTAGCAGGCACCCACGTGACATCCACGGACACATCATCATCAACCGCTTCACTTGTATCTGACAAATCAACAAAGGAAGCAGCAGAGGGTACAACATCATCATCATCATCACACCGTACGTCCATGTCTGTAATGCTGCCTGACTGAGACATATCACTGTTATCTACATCCTCTGTCAATGATGGTTGCGCATCACTCATTTCTTCCAACTGATGTGTCAATAACTCTTCTGACAGATCAAGTGAAGCGGCTGTGGTGCTAGTGTTGGTGGTGGCGACAGGCAGGCGAGTGGCACTGGTCACTTGAGAGGTGCCCGAAGCACAGCTGGAGGTGGATGGTGCGTCAAGGTTAGGACTAGGAGCGGAAGCTGTAGAAGATTGGGTGTCCTGTGTTAGCCATTCAACTAGGTCCTCCTCAGAACTTTTCGCGTCCATGGCACCTGGCCTCTGAACACTGTGCATAGTTGTAGGGTCTAAGGGAATCACAGAACCACGACCACGACGGCACCTGCGGGGTGGCCTGCCTCTGCCTGTAATTTTTTTTAAAATGTACACTTACAATACTATTAAACAAATTATGAGTGGTGGCACTGGGCAAGTGGGCACAGTATACGCTGTGAGCCTGACACAAAAAAGCAGACTGATGTTTCAAAGTCAAAAATGTTTATTTTTTAAATATTAAAAGTACTGTTATAACAAATTTGAGTGGTGCCACTAACTTGGCAAGTGAGCCTGGCACACACGCTGGCAGGCAGGCAACTTCAATTAGATTACTATAGTAGACTGATGTTTCACAGTCAAAAAAGTTTTTTATTAAATATTTACAATGCTGTTATAACAAATATGAGTGGTGGCACTAGTTTGCAAGTGGGCCTGGCACACACGCTGGCAGGCAGGCAACTGCAATTCAATTGCACTAGCAGACTGATGCTTCACAGTAAAAAAAGTGTTTATTTTAAATATTTACAATACTGTTATAACAAATATGATTGGTGGCACTAGTTGGCAAGTGGGCCTGGCACACACGCTGGCAGGCAGGCAACTGCAATTAGATTACACTAGCAGACTGATGTTTCACAGTCAAAAAAGTTTTTTTTTAAAATATTTACAATACTGTTATAACAAATATGATTGGTGGCACTAGTTGGCAAGTGGCCTGGCACACACGCTGGGAGGCAGGCAACTGCAATTAGATTACACTAGCTGACTGATGTTTCACAGTCAAAAAAGTTTTTTTTAAATATTTACTATACTGTTATAACAAATATGATTGGTGGCACTAGTTGGCAAGTGGGCCTGGCACACACGCTGGCAGGCAGGCAACTGCAATTCAATTGCACTAGCAGACTGATGATTCACAGTCAAAAAAGTTTTTATTTTAAATATTTACAATACTGTTATAACAAATATGATTGGTGGCACTAGTTGGCAAGTGGGCCTGGCACACACGCTGGCAGGCAGGCAACTGCAATTCAATTGCACTAGCAGACTGATGATTCACAGTCAAAAAAGTTTTTATTTTAAATATTTACAATACTGTTATAACAAATATGATTGGTGGCATTAGTTGGCAAGTGGGCCTGGCACACACGCTGGCAGGCAGGCAACTGCAATTCAATTGCACTAGCAGACTGATGATTCACAGTCAAAAAAGTTTTTATTTTAAATATTTACAATACTGTTATAACAAATATGATTGGTGGCACTAGTTGGCAAGTGGGCCTGGCACACTCGCTGGGAGGCAGGCAACTGCAATTAGATTACACTAGCAGACTGATGATTCACAGTCAAAAAAGTGTTTATTTTAAATATTTACAATACTGTTATAACAAATATGATTGGTGGCACTAGTTGGCAAGTGGGCCTGGCACATACGCTGGCAGACAGGCAACTGCAATTCAATTACACTAGCAGACTGATGATTCACAGTCAAAAAAGTGTTTATTTTAAATATTTACAATACTGTTATAACAAATATGATTGGTGGCACTAGTTGGAAAGTGGGCCTGGCACACACGCTGGGAGGCAGGCAACTGCAATTAGATTACACTAGCTGACTAATGTTTCACAGTCAAAAAAGTTTTTTTAAAATATTTACTATACTGTTATAACAAATATGATTGGTGGCACTAGTTGGCAAGTGGGCCTGGCACACACGCTGGCAGGCAGGCAACTGCAATTCAATTGCACTAGCAGACTGATGATTCACAGTCAAAAAAGTTTTTATTTTAAATATTTACAATACTGTTATAACAAATATGATTGGTGGCACTAGTTGGCAAGTGAGCCTGGCACACACGCTGGCAGGCAGGCAACTGCAATTCAATTGCACTAGCAGACTGATGATTCACAGTCAAAAAAGTGTTTATTTTAAATATTTACAATACTGTTATAACAAATATGATTGGTGGCACTAGTTGGCAAGTGGGCCTGGCACACACGCTGGGAGGCAGGCAACTGCAATTAGATTACACTAGCAGACTGATGATTCACAGTCAAAAAAGTGTTTATTTTAAATATTTACAATACTGTTATAACAAATATGGTTGGTGGCACTAGTTGGCAAGTGGGCCTGGCACACACGCTGGCAGGCAGGCAACTGCAATTCAATTGCACTAGCAGACTGATGATTCACAGTCAAAAAAGTGTTTATTTTAAATATTTACAATACTGTTATAACAAATATGATTGGTGGCACTAGTTGGCAAGTGGGCCTGGCACACACGCTGGGAGGCAGGCAACTGCAATTCAATTGCACTAGCAGACTGATGATTCACAGTCAAAAAAGTTTTTATTTTAAATATTTACAATACTGTTATAACAAATATGATTGGTGGCACTAGTTGGCAAGTGGGCCTGGCACACACGCTGGCAGGCAGGCAACTGCAATTCAATTGCACTAGCAGACTGATGATTCACAGTCAAAAAAGTTTTTATTTTAAATATTTACACTACTGTTATAGCAAATATGATTGGTGGCACTAGTTGGCAAGTGGGCCTGGCACACACGCTGGAAGGCAGGCAACTTCAATTAGATTACACTAGCTGACTGATGTTTCACTGTCAAAAAAGTTTTTATTTTAAATATTTACAATACTGTTATAACAAATATGATTGGTGGCACTAGTTGGCAAGTGGGCCTGGCACGCACGCTGGCAGACAGGCAACTGCAATTCAATTGCACTAGCAGACTGATGATTCACAGTCAAAAAAGTTTTTATTTTAAATATTTACAATACTAATATAACAAATATGATTGGTGGCACTAGTTGGCAAGTGGGCCTGGCACACACACGCTGGCAGGCAGGCAACTGCAATTCAATTGCACTAGCAGACTGAGGATTCACAGTCAAAAAAGTTTTTATTTTAAATATTTACACTACTGTTATAACAAATATGATTGGTGGCACTATTTGGAAAGTGGTCCTAGCACACACGCTGGGAGGAAGGCAACTGCAATTAGATTACACTAGCAGACTGATGTTTCCCTGTCAAAATAGTTTTTATTTTAAATATTTAAAATACTGTTATAACAAATATTATTGGTAGCACTAGTTGGCAAGTGGGCCTGGCACACACGCTGGCAGGCAGGCAACTGCAATTCAATTGCACTAGCAGACTGATGATTCACAGTCAAAAAAGTTTTTATTTTAAATATTTTCAAAACTGTTATAACAAATATGATTGGTTGCACTAGTTGGCAGGCAAGTGGGCCTGGCACACACGCTGGGAGGCAGGCAACTGCAATTAGATTACACTAGCTGACTGATGTTTCACAGTCAAAAAAGTTTTTTTAAAATATTTACTATACTGTTATAACAAATATGATTGGTGGCACTAGTTGGCAAGTGGGCCTGGCACACACGCTGGCAGGCAGGCAACTGCAATTCAATTGCACTAGCAGACTGATGATTCACACTCAAAAAAGTTTTTATTTTAAATATTTACAATACTGTTATAACAAATATGATTGGTGGCACTAGTTGGCAAGTGAGCCTGGCACACACGCTGGCAGACAGGCAACTGCAATTCAATTGCACTAGCAGACTGATGATTCACAGTCAAAAAAGGTTTTATTTTAAATATTTACAATACTGTTATAACAAATATGATTGGTGGCACTAGTTGGCAAGTGGGCCTGGCACACACGCTGGCAGGCAGGCAACTGCAATTCAATTGCACTAGCAGACTGATGATTCACAGTCACAAAAGTGTTTATTTTAAATATTTACAATACTGTTATAACAAATATGATTGGTGGCACTAGTTGGCAAGTGGGCCTGACACACACGCTGGGAGGCAGGCAACTGCAATTAGATTACATTAGCAGACTGATGATTCACAGTCAAAAAAGTTTTTATTTTAAATATTTACAATACTGTTATAACCAATATGATTGGTGGCACTAGTTGGCAAGTGGGCCTGGCACACACGCTGGCAGGCAGGCAACTGCAATTCAATTGCACTAGCAGACTGATGATTCACAGTCAAAAAGTGTTTATTTTAAATATTTACAATACTGTTATAACAAATATGATTGGTGGCACTAGTTGGCAAGTGGGCCTGGCACACACGCTGGCAGGCAGGCAACTGCAATTCAATTGCACTAGCAGACTGATGATTCACAGTCACAAAAGTGTTTATTTTAAATATTTACAATACTGTTATAACAAATATGATTGGTGGCACTAGTTGGCAAGTGGGCCTGACACACACGCTGGGAGGCAGGCAACTGCAATTAGATTACATTAGCAGACTGATGATTCACAGTCAAAAAAGTTTTTATTTTAAATATTTACAATACTGTTATAACCAATATGATTGGTGGCACTAGTTGGCAAGTGGGCCTGGCACACACGCTGGCAGGCAGGCAACTGCAATTCAATTGCACTAGCAGACTGATGATTCACAGTCAAAAAGTGTTTATTTTAAATATTTACAATACTGTTATAACAAATATGATTGGTGGCACTAGTTGGCAAGTGGGCCTGGCACACACGCCGGCAGGCAGGCAACTGCAATTCAATTGCACTAGCAGACTGATGATTCACAGTCAAAAAAGTTTTTATTTTAAATATTTACAATACTGTTATAACAAATATGATTGGTGGCACTAGTTGGCAAGTGGGCCTGGCACACACGCTGGGAGGCAGGCAACTGCAATTAGATTACACTAGCAGACTGATGATTCACAGTCAAAAAGTGTTTATTTTAAATATTTACAATACTGTTATAACAAATATGATTGGTGGCACTAGTTGGCAGCAAGTGGGCCTGGCACACACGCTGGCAGGCAGGCAACTGCAATTCAATTTGCACTAGCAGACTGATGATTCACAGTCAAAAAAGTTTTAATTTTAAATATTAACACTACTGTAATAACAAATATGACTGGTGGCACTAGTTGGCAAGTGGGCCTGGCACACACGTTGGCAGGCAGGCAACTGCAATTCAATTGCACTAGCAGACTGATGATTCACAGTCAAAAAAGTTTTTATTTTAAATATTTTCAAAACTGTTATAACAAATATGATTGGTTGCACTAGTTGGCAGGCAAGTGGGCCTGGTACACACGCTGGGAGGCAGGCAACTGCAATTAGATTACACTAGCTGACTGATGTTTCACAGTCAAAAAAGTTTTTTTAAAATATTTACTATACTGTTATAACAAATATGATTGGTGGCACTAGTTGGCAAGTGGGCCTGGCACACACGCTGGCAGGCAGGCAACTGCAATTCAATTGCACTAGCAGACTGATGATTCACACTCAAAAAAGTTTTTATTTTAAATATTTACAATACTGTTATAACAAATATGATTGGTGGCACTAGTTGGCAAGTGAGCCTGGCACACACGCTGGCAGACAGGCAACTGCAATTCAATTGCACTAGCAGACTGATGATTCACAGTCAAAAAAGGTTTTATTTTAAATATTTACAATACTGTTATAACAAATATGATTGGTGGCACTAGTTGGCAAGTGGGCCTGGCACACACGCTGGCAGGCAGGCAACTGCAATTCAATTGCACTAGCAGACTGATGATTCACAGTCACAAAAGTGTTTATTTTAAATATTTACAATACTGTTATAACAAATATGATTGGTGGCACTAGTTGGCAAGTGGGCCTGGCACACACGCTGGGAGGCAGGCAACTGCAATTAGATTACATTAGCAGACTGATGATTCACAGTCAAAAAAGTTTTTATTTTAAATATTTACAATACTGTTATAACCAATATGATTGGTGGCACTAGTTGGCAAGTGGGCCTGGCACACACGCTGGCAGGCAGGCAACTGCAATTCAATTGCACTAGCAGACTGATGATTCACAGTCAAAAAGTGTTTATTTTAAATATTTACAATACTGTTATAACAAATATGATTGGTGGAACTAGTTGGCAAGTGGGCCTGGCACACACGCTGGGAGGCAGGCAACTGCAATTAGATTACACTAGCTGACTGATGTTTCACAGTCAAAAAAGTTTTTTTAAAATATTTACTATACTGTTATAACAAATATGATTGGTGGCACTAGTTGGCAAGTGGGCCTGGCACACACGCTGGCAGGCAACTGCAATTCAATTGCACTAGCAGACTGATGATTCACAGTCAAAAAAGTTTTTATTTTAAATATTTACAATACTGTTATAACAAATATGATTGGTGGCACTAGTTGGCAAGTGGGCCTGGCACACACACTGGCAGGCAGGCAACTGCAATTCAATTGCACTAGCAGACTGATGTTTCACAGTCAAAAAAGTTTTTTTTTTAAATATTTACACTACTGTTATAACAAATATGATTGGTGGCACTAGTTGGCAAGTGGGCCTAGCACACACGCTGGGAGGAAGGCAATTGCAATTAGATTACACTAGCTGACTGATGTTTCACTGTCAAAAAAGGTTTTATTTTAAATATTTACAATACTAATATAACAAATATGATTGGTGGCACTAGTTGGCAAGTGGGCCTGGCACACACACGCTGGCAGACAGGCAACTGCAATTCAATTGCACTAGCAGACTGATGATTTACAGTCAAAAAAGTGTTTATTTTAAATATTTACACTACTGTTATAACAAATATGATTGGTGGCACTAGTTGGAAAGTGGGCCTGGCACACACGCTGGCAGGCAGGCAACTTCAATTAGATTACACTAGCAGACTGATGTTTCACAGTCAAAAAAGATTTTTTTTTAAATATTTACACTACTGTTATAACAAATATGATTGGTGGCACTAGTTGGCAAGTGGTCCTAGCACACACGCTGGGAGGAAGGCAACTGCAATTAGATTACACTAGCAGACTGATGTTTCACTGTCAAAAAAGTTTTAATTTTAAATATTTACAATACTGTTATAACAAATATGATTAGTGGCACTAGTTGGCAAGTGGGCCTGGCACACACGCTGGGAGGAAGGCAATTGCAATTAGATTACACTAGCTGACTGATGTTTCACTGTCAAAAAAGGTTTTATTTTAAATATTTACAATACTGTTATAACAAATATGATTGGTGGCACTAGTTGGCAAGTGGGCCTGGCACACACGCTGGCAGGCAGGCAACTGCAATTCAATTGCACTAGCAGACTGATGATTCACAGTCAAAAAAGTTTTTATTTTAAATATTTACAATACTAATATAACAAATATGATTGGTGGCACTAGTTGGCAAGTGGGCCTGGCACACACACGCTGGCAGACAGGCAACTGCAATTCAATTGCACTAGCAGACTGATGATTTACAGTCAAAAAAGTTTTTATTTTAAATATTTACACTACTGTTATAACAAATATGATTGGTGGCACTAGTTGGAAAGTGGGCCTGGCACACACGCTGGCAGGCAGGCAACTTCAATTAGATTACACTAGCAGACTGATGTTTCACAGTCAAAAAAGATTTTTTTTTAAATATTTACACTACTGTTATAACAAATATGATTGGTGGCACTAGTTGGCAAGTGGTCCTAGCACACACGCTGGGAGGAAGGCAACTGCAATTAGATTACACTAGCAGACTGATGTTTCACTGTCAAAAAAGTTTTTATTTTAAATATTTACAATACTGTTATAACAAATATTATTCTTGGCACTAGTTGGCAAGTGGGCCTGGCACACACGCTGGCAGGCAGGCAACTGCAATTCAATTGCACTAGCAGACTGATGATTCACAGTCAAAAAAGTGTTTATTTTAAATTTTTACAATACTGTTATAACAAATATGATTGGTGGCACTAGTTGGCAAGTGGGCCTGGCACACACGCTGGCAGGCAGGCAACTGCAATTCAATTTGCACTAGCAGACTGATGATTCACAGTCAAAAAAGTTTTTATTTTAAATATTTACAATACTAATATAACAAATATGATTGGTGGCACTAGTTGGCAAGTGGGCCTGGCACACACACGCTGGCAGGCAGGCAACTGCAATTCAATTGCACTAGCAGATTGATGATTCACAGTCAAAAAATTTTTTATTTTAAATATTTACAATACTGTTATAACAAATATGATTGGTGGCACTAGTTGGCAAGTGGGCCTGGCACACACGCTGGCAGGCAGGCAACTGCAATAGCAGACTGATGATTCACAGTCAAAAAAGTTTATATTTTAAATATTTACAATACTAATATAACAAATATGATTGGTGGCACTAGTTGGCAAGTGGGCCTGGCACACACGCTGGCAGGCAGGCAACTGCAATTCAATTGCACTAGCAGACTGATGCTTCACAGTCAAAAAAGTTTTTTTTTAAATATTTACACTACTGTTATAACAAATATGATTGGTGGCACTAGTTGGCAAGTGGGCCTGGCACACACGCTGGCAGGCAGGAAACTGCAATTCAATTGCACTAGCAGACTGATGATTCAGTCAAAAAAGGTTTTATTTTAAATATTTACAATACTGTTATAACAAATATGATTGGTGGCACTAGTTGGCAAGTTGGCCTGGCACACACGCTGGCAGGAAACTGCAATTCAATTGCACTAGCAGACTGATGATTCACAGTCAAAAAAGTTTTATTTTAAATATTTACACTACTGTTATAACAAATATGATTTGTGGCACTAGTTGGAAAGTGGGCCTGGCACACACGCTGGCAGACAGGCAACTGCAATTAAATAACACTAGCAGACTGATGTAAAAGTTTATTTTTAAAAAAGTTACACTAATGTTACAACAGATAGGAGTGGTGGCACTGAGGATGGAAGTAGGCACAGTATGTACTGACAGTCTGACACACAGGCTGGCACTAGTGGCAGGCTGGCCTGGCAACTAAAATTAAATAACACTAGAAGACTGATGTAAAAGTTTTTTTTTTACAAAATTTAAACTAATGTTACACCAGATAGGAGTGGTGGCACTGAGGATGGAAGTAGGCACAGTATATGCTGGCAGCCTGACACACAGGCTGGCACTAGTGGCAGCCAGGCTGGCCTGGCAACTAAAATTAAATAACACTAGAAGAGGACTGATGTAAAAGTTTTTTTTTTTTTTTTAAATTACACTAATGTTACACCAGATATAAGTTGTGGAAAACAGAGCTATTAATCACAGTATATGATGTGGGCCTGCCACACAGGCCTGATGGAAAATGAAATTATATTACACTAGCAAAATGATGTAAATTTTTTTTTTTTTTAAAATTTAAAATAATGTTAACCAGATATCAGTGGTGGAACAGAAGAATTAATCACAGTATATGATGTGGGCCTGACACACAGGCCTGATAGAAAATGAAATTAGATTACACTAGCAAAATGATGTAAAAGTTTTATTTTTTTATTTTACACTGATGTTACACCAGATATAAGTGGTGGAAAACAGAGCTATTAATCGCAGTATATGATGTGGGCCTGACACACAGGCTTGATAGAAAATGAAATTAGATTACACTAGCAAAATGATGTAAAAGTTTTTTTTTTAAATTTACACTAATGTTAAGCAGATATCAGTGGTGGCACAGAGCAATTAACCACAGTATATGCTGTGAGCCTGACACACAGGCCTGATAGAAAATGAAATTAGATTACACTAGCAAAATTATGTAAAAGTTTTTTTTTTTTTTTAATTTTACACTAATGTTACACCAGATATCAGTGGTGGCACAGAGCAATTAATCACAGTATATGAGTTGGGCCTGACACACAGGCCTGATAGAAAATGAAATTAGATTACACTAGCAAAATGATGTAAAATAATTTTTTTTTAAATTTACACTAATGATTGTTACGCAGATATCAGTGGTGGCACAGAGCAATTAACCACAGTATAGGCTGTGAGCCTGACACACAGGCCTGATAGAAAATTAAATTAGATTACACTAGCAAAATTATGTAAAAGTTTTTTTTTTTTTTAATTTTACACTAATGTTACACCAGATATCAGTGGTGGCACAGAGCAATTAATCACAGTATATGATGTGGGCTTGACACATAGGCCTGATAGAAAATGAAATTAGATTACACTAGCAAAATGATGTAAAAGTTTTTTTTTTTAAATTTACACTAATGTTAAGCAGATATCAGTGGTGGCACTAATCACAGTATATGCTGTGAGCCTCACACACAGGCTGACAGCCAGGCAAATGCAAATAAAATTACAAATTAAAAAAAAAAAAAACGACTGAAGTTCTAGCCCTAAAAAGGGCTTTTTGGGCTGAAGTTCTAGCCCTAAAAAGGGCTTTTTGTGGTGCTGTCCTTACAGCAGTGATTAGATGAGTCCTTCAGGACTGTAGTGGACACTAAATACACTAGCCTAGCTAACTATTTTCCTATAAAATCACGAGCAGCAGCACTAACCCTCCTCTCACTAAGAAAGCAGGATCATAATGAATCTAAAATGGCTGCTGCCCAGGAGCTGGGAGGGTCTGTGAGGGAGTGTCTGCTGCTGATTGGTAGTGATGTCCCGAACTGTTCGCCGGCGAATAGTTCCCGGCGAACATAGCTTGTTCACGTTCGCCGCTGGGGGCGAACATATGCGATGTTCGATCCGCCCCCTATTCGTCATCATCGAGTAAACTTTGACCCTGTATCTCACAGTCTGCAGACACATTACAGCCAATCAGCAGCAGACACTCCCTTCCAGACCCTCCCAGGTCCCGGGCAGCATCCATTTTAGAATTATTGTGATCCAGCTTTTGTAGAGAGAGGAGGTTTAGTGTTGCAGCTCCTGATTTTATAGGGAAATTGATAGCTAGGCTAGTGTATTCAGTCTCCACTACAGTCCTGAAGGACTCATCTGATCTCTGCTGTAAGGACAGCACCCCAAAAAGCCCTTTTTAGGGCTACATCAGTCGTTTTTTTTGTTTGTTTTTCAGTTGTTTTTTTGTTTTTGCATAGGGCTAGAACTCCAGTCGTTTTTTTTTTTGCATTTGCCTGCCTGCCACCAGCCTGTGTGTGAGCCTCACAGCATATATTGTGCCAACTTGCTCACTGACACCACTCATATCTGGTGTAACATTATTTTAAATTTAAAAAAAAACAACTTTTACATTAGTTTGCTAATTGCAAGTTTAATCTAATTTCATTTTCCATCAGGCCTGTGTGCCAGGCCCACAGCAAACATATACTGTGATTAATTCCTCTGTGCCACCACTCATATTTGGTGGTGTAAAATTTATTGTAAATTAAAAAAAAAAAAAAATTTACATTAGTTTGTTAGTGTAATCTAATTTCATTTTCCATCAGGCCTGGGTCTCTCAGGCACACAGCATATACTGTGATTAATTGCTCTGTGCCACCACTCATATCTGGTGTAACATTATTTTAAATTTTTAAAAAAAACTTTTACATTAGTTTGCTAAATTGCAAGTTTAATCTAATTTAATTTTCCATCAGGCCTGTGTGCCAGGCCCACAGACAGCAAGCATATACTGTGATTAATTCCTCTGTGCCACCACTCATATCTGGTGGTGTAACATTATTGTAAAATTAAAAAAAAAATTTTTACATTAGTTTGTTAGTGTAATCTAATTTCATTTTCCATCAGACCTGTGTCTCTCAGGCCCACAGCATATACTGTGATTAATTGCTCTGTGCCACCACTCATATCTGTTGTAACATTAGTGTAGATTTTTTAAAAAAAAACTTTTACATCAGTCTGTTAGTGTTATTTAATTTTAGTTGCCAGACCAGCCTGCCACTAGTGCCAGCCTGTGTGTCAGGCTCCCAGCATATACTGTGCCTACTTCCATCCTCAGTGCCACCACTCATATCTGTTGTAACATTAGTGTAAATTTTTTAAAAATATTTTTTTACATCAGTCTGCTATTGTTATTTAATTTTAGTTGCCAGGGCAGCCTGCCACTAGTGCCAGCCTGTGTGTCAGGCTCCCAGCATATACTGTGCCTACTTCCATCCTCAGAGCCACCACTCATATCTGTTGTAACATTAGTGTAATTTTTAAAAAAAAAAAACTTTTACATCAGTCTACTAGTGTTATTTAATTTTAGATAATCAATTAGAAAAAGAGAGATACTACAACAACCGCAATTAGATTGCTATAATGTATAGACAGGGATTGCAGCACATATTTTTTATTTTAATTTAAATTTGCTTCGTAAATTCTAAAGCTCCGCTAAAATAGCGGTGTGTGTAGATATGTACTTACTCCCCACATTCACAAGTGCCACCCAGCGCCGAAGTTGAATAGAAGGTTACCACTAAATTAAGGAACACATGAATCGATGAGTCAAGAAGCGTGATTGGATCAATGCACATGCACAGATTGGCTGTGCTGTTTTATTTTAGTACACACAGATAAAACCAGGAAAGCAAGCAAGATTTAACTAATTTAGATTGACAACACCTCCACTAGAGGGTGGTTACGATTAAACGTAAAATCCGCCACCATAGTGATCATTGAGGATCTATGTCAAAACAACACATGTATACAGATGAACAAAAAAGAATTCACACGAACAATATTGTAAGATGAAACATGTAATGCTTACGTCATGTGCACTATACCTAAATTTGGCCAAATTGTGCAAAGAAACATCCTCAAAATAATTTCTAGTAGATGACAGTATAGTCTGTAGGGGGCTAGAAGAAACAACACCTGTAACAGCGGGCACCACCAACTATATGAGAGGTATCAGGTGTCATGTTATCACATTTCAGGATCTATGTTTCTTGAACCCAGTTTATACAGACTAACCGTTTGAAACTTAATAGTCTTTAAGCAATATACAATATACATGTATTAGTTAAACAGTATTTATTCAGACCAGTGGAAGTTATGGGGATAGTATATAGCAACTCCAGTATTCAGCGGGCACCACCAAAAGTAAAGGTATCCGGTGTCATGAATAGTATCAATTCTGGATCTATGTTAAAACTACCCCGAAATAACTATTTTCCGTCTGTTACAGTTGTATAGAAAATGCGAAAGACTTACAGAGCATTACAACTCATTATAACTGATATACACCAGTATCTGAATATCAAGAGCAAACATGTACACAAATTGTGATAAGAATAATGTGAATGAAACACCCTTTTCAGGGCTTAGGCATGTCCCATAAAAAGGAACTGTGTATACAGATGGTACATTCTTACACCTTCGGATATCCAGGTAATTTGAGCTGAAAAGTCAGATGGTAAATGCTCAGTTAGTTATACAACCGTATCTTTGCTTTCTGAAGGAGAATTCCAAAAAGTTTCCGTGTGTAGATAGATTTCAATTCAAAACAAACGTGCTACATTCTAGCACAGCGTGGACGCCACAGCGATCTGTCCTTCGTGCATGTCCGTCTCCACTTCTTACGTCACTGCCGACGTACGTTTCACCCCCCACGTGACATCCAAAGAGCACAGGGGTTTCCTCAGGGCAAAAGCGGATGCTGGATTCCTTTGCAGCCGCAATATATACCTCCTTCAAAAGGCTTATTGGAGGATGTCTGAAGACAGTAGTAGCCAATGAAAAGCATTTACTGAGCCGCAGCCCATTTATATAGATCAAAGAGGATTCGGTGAATATATATACACAGTGAAAAGTATTAGGTTATATAGAACAACTCTAAAGAACCAACATTAAAAAATTAAGAATTATATACGAATATGTACGTAAAGGAAAAGAAGGAATAAATATAAAAATAAAAAGAGCAAGAAAAGGCCCACTTTTCCATAGTTCTTTTGGGAATTATTGCAGTGTATGCTAAAGTAAAACCTTATTTGTCCATGTTATTAAGCTACATGAATAAAGGCTTTACACGCATACTATTGATCCGTCGATTCATGTGTTTAAAAGGTTTCTATATGGTATGGAAGTAAAAACTTGATATATTAGTTGATTCTTATAGGGAAGGTGATAATATATTGAATTATACCACAAAAAATATATATTACGAATGATTAAATTGAAGAAATCTTTCACTTGCTTTAATAACAGATTTTGTTAGTCATTCTAAGGTGAAGAGGCAGATTGAAAAGGAACCCTAATCTGTATATGTTACATACTAGGTTTATAGGGATTTGAAGATCAATTTTGTCCTTTTTATTTAAGGAAAGCAGCAAATTCAAATTTTTCATTTAGCCCTTTGGGCATAAGGGTCTGTAGCTTATAGATCCATTCTGTTTCCCTTCTAAGTAGTATAATATCAATGTCTCCTCCTCTACCAAGAAGGGAACAGTGTTCAATGCCTGTTACTCTTAGGTCCTGGGGATTGCATTTATGATATTTCATAAAGTGGAGAGCCACTCCACTTCTGATTTCCCAATCTTCTGCTGCTTTTATGTCGTCTCTGTGCTCAGAGACCCTATCTTTCAGCATGCGTCTTGTTTTTCCCACATAGAAAGTCGGGCAGCAACAAGAAAGTAAATAAATTACATTTTCTGTCTTGCAATTTATAAATTGCTTTATAGGATAGCTGATGGAATCAGTAGCGAATGTTTTCGTGCGTACAATGAATTTACAGAACACACAGTGTCCACATTTAAAACATCCTTTTATTTTTCTTTGTTCTTCTAGCCAGTTTTTCTCATTAGGGCTTTTAATAAAATGACTCTTGACTAATTTGTCCTTGAGATTTGGAGCCCTCCTGGGTACCAGAGAGGGTTTTTCCCCAACAATTTTTCTTATTGTCTCATCAGCTCTAAGAAACTGCCATTTCTCATCCAAGATAGTGCGTATTTTGTCCCAATGGCAGTTGAATTGGGTTACGAAGCGCACTTTTTGCTCTTCAGTTTTCTGAGTTGTGTTATAGAGGAGTGTATCCCTGTCTGTTCTCCTAGCTCTATTTCGAGCATATCTGAGGTTTCGTTTGGAGTACCCTCTATTTTCAAATCTATTGGACATTTCAACAGCGTGTGCATCAAATTTATTAAGGCTCGAACAATTGCGCCTCAGGCGTAAAAATTGTCCCACGGGGATACCTCTTATAAGGGATTTTGGGTGGTGGCTAGATGCCTCTAGAATATTGTTAGTGGCAGTGGCCTTACGAAAAATTTCCGTAGCCAGATTTTTACCTTCTTTCTTGATTCTTACATCTAGGAATGTAAGTTCACTGGTGTCAAAGTCAAAAGTTAAGAGGATATTGTAATTATTATTATTAAGTACTTTTACAAATTCCTTCAATGATTTCTCCGTCCCCCTCCAAAGGAGGAAGACATCGTCCACATACCGTAACCAGATGAGAACATGTTCATCAATCCAGTTTTGCAGTTCATTAAATACTGTTTTGTTTTCCCAATCAGGTGTATACTTATTACTTGAATAAAAATTCTTATGACTCAGGCACTGATTGTTCTGATGCCGAAGGTGAAAATAAATCATCAAAAAACGAAGGGGCCAAAGGACAGGTAAAAAAGAAAGGAAACGGGGAGGGAGGAAAAGACACAGATACAAACCAAAGCTCTCTGGAGATGTCCAGAGAACGGGGCAGACCCCAGAGAAGGGGGAGGAATTGGAGGAGAGGGGCAGGGCCGAGGATGAGAACACGTCGGGATTACAGGGGGGACTTTTAATTGATCCCCCCAGTAAAAGCAGTGATGAACTACAAATAGTCAACCTGTCAACTTTTCCTCTAAACAATGCCCATATAAGTCTACTTAAAAAGGGCTTAACGTTTTGTCCAACAAACTCACTGGACAAATTCACTGTGATAAAAGATCTCCACCTTTTCGCCCGTAAAGTAGTCCTGTCCTCCATAATGAAAGGGAAACAAACTAATAGTACTGAAAGTACTTTAGATAAAGATGATGCTATTGCTATCTCTGATCTTGTACATCTACTTGACTCCAATGAAACATCTGATTCCATGCCCTTTCTTGATACTCAAGAAGGACAACAGACAAGTACGATAGGCACTGTAGTCAAAATTGACTCTGGTTTAAAGAGAAAATCTGATTACATGCCCCCTCTAATGCTAGTCCCTGCAGTAAATCTTTTTGTTAAGGAAGTAGAAAGGGAAATAGAAAAAATACCCTATCATGGCATAGGTAAAAATAACCTTAATTTCAATGAGAGACGTGCGCTGTCAGACCTGATGAATAAATCAGGAATCGTCATAAAACAGGCCGACAAAGGGGGAAATCTGGTCATAATGGAGGAGTCCCTCTATATGAAAGAGGTCAACAAACAATTGAGAAACAAGGAGCAATACCAATGCCTACAGAATAATCCCTTAGACTCAATACAAGCAAACCTGCTACACCTTCTAAACGATGCCAGAAAAAGTGGCATAATAAGTAAAAGCGAATGGGGATATTTATACACGAAGTTTCCCAGAGTTCCAGTCTTTTATTGTATTCCCAAACTACACAAAAATCTACAAGAGCCACCTGGAAGACCCATTATTTCAGGTATTGGGAGCATTACTGAGAACCTGGGAAACTACGTCGATCAATTCCTTAAACCCTTTCTTCTGACCCTTACCTCCTATGTTAAGGACACCAGTGACCTACTTAGGAAACTGGACGGTTTAGAAGTAGAACAAGACACACTCTTGGTTTCTCTAGATGTGGAAGGTCTCTACTCCTCGATCCCACATGATGTGGGTTTGAGAGCGGCGAGATTTTTTCTAGAAAGCAGAGGTCCATCTTTCCAAAAACATACCGACTTTGTACTAACTCTTTTAGAGTTTGTGTTAAAAAATAATGTATTTACGTTTGATAAAAAGTTCTATAGACAAATGAGGGGCACAGCGATGGGGGCAACATGTGCCCCATCATACGCTTGCCTCCATTTGGGTCTATGGGAAACAAAAACAGTATTTAATGAACTGCAAAACTGGATTGATGAACATGTTCTCATCTGGTTACGGTATGTGGACGATGTCTTCCTCCTTTGGAGGGGGACGGAGAAATCATTGAAGGAATTTGTAAAAGTACTTAATAATAATAATTACAATATCCTCTTAACTTTTGACTTTGACACCAGTGAACTTACATTCCTAGATGTAAGAATCAAGAAAGAAGGTAAAAATCTGGCTACGGAAATTTTTCGTAAGGCCACTGCCACTAACAATATTCTAGAGGCATCTAGCCACCACCCAAAATCCCTTATAAGAGGTATCCCCGTGGGACAATTTTTACGCCTGAGGCGCAATTGTTCGAGCCTTAATAAATTTGATGCACACGCTGTTGAAATGTCCAATAGATTTGAAAATAGAGGGTACTCCAAACGAAACCTCAGATATGCTCGAAATAGAGCTAGGAGAACAGACAGGGATACACTCCTCTATAACACAACTCAGAAAACTGAAGAGCAAAAAGTGCGCTTCGTAACCCAATTCAACTGCCATTGGGACAAAATACGCACTATCTTGGATGAGAAATGGCAGTTTCTTAGAGCTGATGAGACAATAAGAAAAATTGTTGGGGAAAAACCCTCTCTGGTACCCAGGAGGGCTCCAAATCTCAAGGACAAATTAGTCAAGAGTCATTTTATTAAAAGCCCTAATGAGAAAAACTGGCTAGAAGAACAAAGAAAAATAAAAGGATGTTTTAAATGTGGACACTGTGTGTTCTGTAAATTCATTGTACGCACGAAAACATTCGCTACTGATTCCATCAGCTATCCTATAAAGCAATTTATAAATTGCAAGACAGAAAATGTAATTTATTTACTTTCTTGTTGCTGCCCGACTTTCTATGTGGGAAAAACAAGACGCATGCTGAAAGATAGGGTCTCTGAGCACAGAGACGACATAAAAGCAGCAGAAGATGGGGAAATCAGAAGTGGAGTGGCTCTCCACTTTATGAAATATCATAAATGCAATCCCCAGGACCTAAGAGTAACAGGCATTGAACACTGTTCCCTTCTTGGTAGAGGAGGAGACATTGATATTATACTACTTAGAAGGGAAACAGAATGGATCTATAAGCTACAGACCCTTATGCCCAAAGGGCTAAATGAAAAATTTGAATTTGCTGCTTTCCTTAAATAAAAAGGACAAAATTGATCTTCAAATCCCTATAAACCTAGTATGTAACATATACAGATTAGGGTTCCTTTTCAATCTGCCTCTTCACCTTAGAATGACTAACAAAATCTGTTATTAAAGCAAGTGAAAGATTTCTTCAATTTAATCATTCGTAATATATATTTTTTGTGGTATAATTCAATATATTATCACCTTCCCTATAAGAATCAACTAATATATCAAGTTTTTACTTCCATACCATATAGAAACCTTTTAAACACATGAATCGACGGATCAATAGTATGCGTGTAAAGCCTTTATTCATGTAGCTTAATAACATGGACAAATAAGGTTTTACTTTAGCATACACTGCAATAATTCCCAAAAGAACTATGGAAAAGTGGGCCTTTTCTTGCTCTTTTTATTTTTATATTTATTCCTTCTTTTCCTTTACGTACATATTCGTATATAATTCTTAATTTTTTAATGTTGGTTCTTTAGAGTTGTTCTATATAACCTAATATTTTTCACTGTGTATATATATTCACCGAATCCTCTTTGATCTATATAAATGGGCTGCGGCTCAGTAAATGCTTTTCATTGGCTACTACTGTCTTCAGACATCCTCCAATAAGCCTTTTGAAGGAGGTATATATTGCGGCTGCAAAGGAATCCAGCATCCGCTTTTGCCCTGAGGAAACCCCTGTGCTCTTTGGATGTCACGTGGGGGGTGAAACGTACGTCGGCAGTGACGTAAGAAGTGGAGACGGACATGCACGAAGGACAGATCGCTGTGGCGTCCACGCTGTGCTAGAATGTAGCACGTTTGTTTTGAATTGAAATCTATCTACACACGGAAACTTTTTGGAATTCTCCTTCAGAAAGCAAAGATACGGTTGTATAACTAACTGAGCATTTACCATCTGACTTTTCAGCTCAAATTACCTGGATATCCGAAGGTGTAAGAATGTACCATCTGTATACACAGTTCCTTTTTATGGGACATGCCTAAGCCCTGAAAAGGGTGTTTCATTCACATTATTCTTATCACAATTTGTGTACATGTTTGCTCTTGATATTCAGATACTGGTGTATATCAGTTATAATGAGTTGTAATGCTCTGTAAGTCTTTCGCATTTTCTATACAACTGTAACAGACGGAAAATAGTTATTTCGGGGTAGTTTTAACATAGATCCAGAATTGATACTATTCATGACACCGGATACCTTTACTTTTGGTGGTGCCCGCTGAATACTGGAGTTGCTATATACTATCCCCATAACTTCCACTGGTCTGAATAAATACTGTTTAACTAATACATGTATATTGTATATTGCTTAAAGACTATTAAGTTTCAAACGGT